>NC_066584.1:516311065-516616094 GCF_024323335.1 Lathyrus oleraceus
ATGAGATGTGATCATCAGTCTACAAACATAATAGTCTTAATGCTTTAATGTTATCCCACTTCACATTAAAGCTCAACTACGGATACTTTAAGAATAGTGCCCTTATGTTTAATGTGTTCTCATGATTAAGTCACACTTAATACATTAAACGGACTATCTATTCTAGGGACTTTATTAATCAACCATAATAAAGAAAATGCCTTTTATTATTAATAAATAATTCGATACAAGTACCAAAAGTATTGGCCTCTAGGGCTTACACCAACAATCTCCCACTAGCACTAGAGCCAATCAGGCATACCCCGTATGCCCATTGATCTAGTATGGCCATCATGCTTCTGCTGCGCAAGAGGCTTTGTCGGTGGGTCAGCAACATCGTCAAGTGTAGGTACTTTACATATTTTCGCACAACGCCTAAGTATGTGTTTGGATCGTTGGTGAGATCTAGGCTCCTTAGCTTGTGCGATAACACCATTGTTATCATAATAGAGACCAATGGGATCCACAATGCTAGGGACTCTGCCAAGTTTATTGATCCAAACAGCTTCCTTTGCTACACTTAAGGCAACAATATACTCGGCCTCAGTTGTAGAATCAGCAACTGCATCTTGCGTTGAACTTTTCAAGCTCACAGTGCCACCATTTAAGCAAAACACATAACCAGATTGGAATCATTCATATTAAAGCATCTCAGCACTTTGTCTATGTATGTACTCTGACTTAGGCCAAGCAGTTTTGTGATCTATCTCTATAGATTCTGATTCCTAATATATAGGCTGCTTCACCTAGGTCCTTCATAGAAAAGCATTTCCCCAACCAAGACTTTACTTGTTGCAGGGTAGGGATATCAATTCCAATGAGTAATATGTCACCTACATATAATACAAGGAATATGATCATGCTCCCACTAACCTTCTTGTAGACACAAGGCTCATCTTCGTTCTTGATGAATCCATACAGTTTAACTGTTTCATCAAAACGAAGATTCCATGAGTAGGTCACAGGCTCATCTTGATCCATGAGTAACACATCACCTAGATCAGATATCCATATATCTCAGGTAGGTGACGTATCCTGCCTGACCTACGCTGGTCTTGTTCTACTTGAGCAGGTTGCTCTTACACAACTACTTGTGTTTCCTGCTCTAATTCCTCCATAGGTGTATCGATACTTTGTGATTCTTGAATTTCTTCAAGTTCTACTTTCCTCCCACTGATTCCTTTGGAAGCAAAATCCCTTTCTAGAAAAACTCAAGTTCGAGCGACAAACACTTTGCCCTCAGAAGGATTGTAGAAATAATATCCTCTTATTTCTTTAGGATACCCCACAAATAAGCATTTGTCAGATTTGGGCTCAAGCTTAGTTGAAATTTGTCGTTTCACATAAACTTCGCAACCCCAAATCTTCATGTAAGACATATGTGGTCTCTTACCACTCCATATCTCATATGGCGTCTTTTCAACCTTTTGGATGGAACACGGTTAAGTGTGTAAGCTGATGTCAATGGTGTATGTCCTCAAAAGGAGTTTGGAAGATTGGTGTGACTCATCATGGATCGGACCATGTCCAACAGGGTTCGATTTCTTCTCTCAGATACACCCTTCCATTGGGATGTTCCAGGAGGAGTAAGTTGGGATAGGATCCCACACTCTTTCAGATGGTCATCAAACTCTAGGATTAAATACTCACCACTTCGATCTGATCGAAGAGTTTTAATATTCTTACCTAGTTGGTTTTAACTCGTTAGGTTTCACCCTTTTTATTAATGTTATTAATAGGCATTTCAAGATCAAGGACATATAGTCCATTGTTCATTTGTGCAGTAGCATAGAATATATCATTCAAATAAATTGAGCAACAATTGTTCTTTATTATAAATGAAAAACCAAACTTGTCCAAACAAGCAATGGAAATAATATTCCTGCTAATTGCAGGTACATAATAACAGTTCTCTAACTGAATTATTAAACCACTAGGTAAAGTCAATACAAAAGTTCCTACGGCTAAAGCAGCAACCTTTGCTCCATAGCCAATTCGTAGGTCGACTTCACCTTTTGCCAAATCTCTACTCCTTTTTAGTTCCTGCATATTTGTACAAATGTGAGAACTGCATCCAGTATCTAATACCCATGACGCAGAAGTAGATAAATTAATAACAAAAATACCTGAAGTTGAAGTCTCTACTTCATTCTTCTTATCTTCCAGGTACTTTGGGCAGTTCCTCTTCCAGTGTCCGGTCTTACCGCAATGGAAGCAGGTGTCTTCTTTTGCTATGCCTCCACTAGGCTTCAAAGCAACAGTGGGTCTGGGATTGGCAACTTCCTTGCCTTTCCCCTTATCACTCTGCTTAGTGGGCCTTTTGTTCTGTCTCTTTCCATTTCCGATCATCAAAATGGACTTCCTTTTTGACTTCAGATTCTGCTCGGCAGTTCTTAACATGGCGAGCAGTTCAGGAAGAGATTTGTCCATATCAATCATATTAAAATTTAGGACAAATTGACTAAAGCTATCTGGCAACGATTGCAAGATCAAATTAGTTGCAAGTTCCTTTTCGAGGGGAAAACCCAATCTCTCAAGGTTTTCCACATACCCAATCATCTTGAGTACATGGGGACCTACAGGGGCTCCCTCAGCTAACTTGCTTTGAAAAGGGGCTTTTGAAACTTCAAACCTCTCATGCCTTGCTTGCTCTTGATAGAGCAACTTCAGGTGTTCGATCATATCGAACGCTGACATGTTCTCATGTTGCTTTTGCAATTCTGAGTTCATGGTAGCCAGCATGAGACAAGCAGTTTCATTGGCATCATCGACATGCTTCTTATAAGCATCTCTTTCTGCCTTAGGTGCAGAACTAGGAGGTTCCTCTTCAGGAACAAGTGTCTCCAAGACATACAACTTTTTATCATGTTTGAGGACAATCCTCAGGTTTCGGTGCCAATCCAGAAAATTTGTCCCAGACAATTTTTCCTTATCAAGGATTGATCGCAGGATGTTGTTAGAGGTGTTTGCTGTCATGGTAATCTACATAAGGATTAATGAAAATATAAGTATCATTGACATATTCAATTAGGCCTTTAATTAAATATGCTCCCACTATTTTACTCAAAACAAATGACCCTCATCATTTGATTCGGAAAATCCCGTTGAAAGATTTTCTAGTGGGTCGAGATCCATATTTCACTTCGTTCTAAGTCCGCGTAGGCGGATTACACAAAACTAGGTTATTTAGGTAGGAACTCCTTCCAATTGTATCTCATACAACTCTCGAAAATTTCAATTGGGTGAATAACTCCTTATTCCAATCCATCATATGGATCATTCCCAACTCTTGCTTCTAAACATATATATAATCTTATTATAATTTGTTTAGTTAAGTTTGACCCATTGTTTTAACAGTTGGATATTACAATTATCCCATCGCACCTTACTAATATAGAACATGCACCTCGCGTAGGCGAAACCTACATTATTCGATACTAGTCTTGATGAGTGTTAAAACTTGGAAAGCTTAAACTTAATATTTATTTTGAGGGAATTGCAATTTTTCTGATCTCATCGGCTTGTTTATCATATAAACCGTCTCTCACATGCATCAACATACATTCACATGCATCAACATACATACAAACAAAATGAAACAGTTATGGCCCCTAGCGCAATTGTTCTCCCAAGCCAATGAGAGGACCTAAGCTAACCTACAATGATCTAAGCTTCTCCAAGCAAGATCTTCAAGGTTGTCTTCCTTTGGCACTGACTTCTTTGCTTTCTTCATATCATTACATTACATGAAAGAAACTTGTTTTACATACGAGGGAGTGAGATGAGAAAAGAAGTTACATTTGGGAGATTAAGAGAGAGGCACGACACGCAGGTCGTATTTAAAAAACCCATTACAAAACAAAGGAAAACTAAGGCCATAACCGATCACCACAAGACAATAATAAACACTTTATTATTATTATTAATAATTCCTTTAATTAATTAAAATCAAATTAAATTTCAACGACCGATCACACTACGCAGAGTTAGCCGGGGTCCGCTGCCCGGACAGCGGGAACGGGTGTTCCGCTACCCGGTCAGCGGACGGTGGTTCCGCTGACCGTTCAGCGGACAGGGGTCAAGGGGGCAGCGCCCCTGCTCGAAAATTTTAATGAACAATTCATTTAAAATTGACGTCGTTTTCATATCAACACTTGATACTTCAAAGCACTTTTTCTAGCCGACCGGGTGAATTTTTCCTTGCGTTAACCGGTTAACCATATGCGTTAACCGGTTAACACTGTATGAAAACTTTTAGAAAATTCTTTTCTGCCTTGCGTTAACCGGTTAACCATATGCGTTAACAAGTTAACACTGTTGAAAAATTTCTTGGAAAACTGTTTTCCGCCTTGCGTTAACCGGTTAACCAAATACGTTAACCGGTTAACACTGTTTGAAAATGTCAAAAAATTTATTTCGAATTCCGTTAACCGGTTAATGTTAGATACCAAAAAGTGCTTATTTGTGCTATCAAATATGGGCATCTTTCACTCTGTTTCCTTGCTAAAGTGTTCGAAACAACCTTTGTTTTTGATGAATTGCAATACAATGATAAACGATCTTGGTACCTTTGATTTGTGTGTTATTGTGCAGGAATTAGGCATGAAATAATAGAAAATGAAGCCACAAGAAAGTTGGCAAAGGGACCAAAGAAAGGATGCATTCATTAGCTTGCTCGCTAGGCGAGGGCTGTGGCGAAGGGCTCGCTAGGCGAGAACCCAGCGAAAAGCTCCAGTATTTTACAGTGGCAAACATCAACAAACTCGCTAGGCGAGCTGCCAGCGAAGTGTGTAGCGAACACGTCCAGACTTGGTGAAAAGCGCAACCAACACTCACTCGCTAGGCGAGCCATTAGCGAGCTCCCAGCGAGCATTCCAGTAGCAAAACCTCTCAAGCTCGCTGGAGCAAAGGTTGAAGCGTGGGCTTCGCCTAGCGAAGGTTTTGTTCGCCCAGCGAACATGCCAGTCTGGCAAAGGTTATTTCTCTGGGCGCGGGTGCCTCAGGTGCCTCATTTAGGGGCTCGCTAGGCGAGCCATTCTGCTCGCCTAGCGAGCATGACAGCTCAGTAGCAGCTCTATAAGTAGCAAGAGCTACTTTTTGGAGCCATACTTTACACCTCCATACTTTTGTACTTTTAAGATATTTTCCAGCATTGCTCTAGGGATCTTTTGTGACCTATAAATCATTTCTCTTCATATCTTAACAACCTTTCACAAAAAGAAGGTGGATTCCCATCCAATCTCGATTATTCGACTCGGATGTTGATCAACCTTTTTCCGAAACTTGTTGACCAAGCTACCATGAAAATGAGTAGCTAAGTCCTTCATTTTGTCAAGGTTAGATGTAGATGATCATTAGCTTTGTGTGTAAATGGGATGATCTTCATTTGTAAACTCTTTAATGGTGAATATATGGTGAAAACTTTGTTCTTATTCAAAACTCTTTGTGTTGGTTTATGATCGAGAGATGTTTACCAACTCTTAACCTAGGTTTTCATCCAATCTTGTTTGTTAGCTAGAGATAGTAATGAATGATTTTGTTCACCATAAGGTTGAACCAAAAAGTTGTCATTTTGATAGATTGTGTTAGAGATAAACAATGGATCAAAATGGGAAAACTCATAATGTGTGTTAGAGATAAACACATTGGGAGGACTTTGTGAAATAGTTTATCATCTAAAGGAGTTTATAAGTTTTGTTGATCGAACATATACATGCAAAGTGATCGTCGAACCCTAACTTTGGCAATATTTCTCAAATATTAAAACTAAAACTTTTACCGCATTTTATTACACTTTTATGCAAGATACCGTGACAAACACCAAAACCCCATTGTTACCTTAAGCTAAGAATTAAAACAACTGTCGAAAGATGGTAATATCTCATAATCCCTGTGGAGACGATAACAAAAACCCGACACTTAAAATTACATTCAACAAAATGGCGTCGTTGCCGGGGATTGTGAATTGATATTGCGAGCATCGCAATGGTTGCTTAATTTTTAGCTTTCGAATTTTTGACTTGTGCTTGTAATTCGTTTGGTTTAGTGTGCAACTTACGTTTTATGCGAGGGCAGATCCCTGTGGACGAACTTCTTTTTGATCCCGAGATCGAGAGAACCGCAAGGAGGCTTAATAGCAAAACGAGACGAAGGAGGCAACAGGCTAGACAGCGACAAGAACAAGGAGAAAGTTCTTCTACCACACATCCACCACCATTCATACCAATCATGGAACCACCACCACCGCCCATTTCCACTCCATGTGTAAACAGTCCAAGGAACACTGCTCAGTTTGTCAACCACACGGGAAGGCAAGCCGAGATGAAAACGGGAACTCTCAATTTATTATATGGAAGTCCATTCACCGGAATGGACCATGAAGATCCCTTTGCTTTTCTCACAAAATTTTATGAGATAGCATTGGCGGCCGGAGTGGATCAGGCTCAAGAGCTACCGTTGTTCAGAAGATTATTTCCCCACGCTTTGCTCGGCAAAGCAAAAGATTGGTACTTAGATCAAACACCAGCCGTCATGACAGACTGGAACGTGTTGGAAGAGAAGTTCATCGAAAGATTCTTCTCCCATAACCGGTTCATGGAGTCCAAGACGGCCATCTCAGTGTTTTCACAAGGAATCAATGAATCATTAAATGAGGCGTGGGAAAGATTCAAATCCATGCTTCGGAAGTGTAAAGGGCATGGATTTGATGAATTGACTCAAATCCATATTTTCAAAAATGGACTTCAACCAAATTGCAAGACGTTGTTGGATGCTACCTCGGGTGGCTCTTTATTGTCTAAAAGCGCCGAAGAAGCTACAAATATCATAAATAGAATGGCTCTAAATGATCTTCAGAGTCAAAGTAGAGGCAACTCTTTGAATAAGCCGGGAGTGCTTGAACTTGGGACGAACGATGCCATCCTTGCCCAAAACAAACTCATCTCACAACAAGTGGAACTCTTAACGCAGCAAATAAAAGAGTTGAGAGAACCTTCTAAAGCTAAACAAATAGCTTGTTGTGAGCTTTGCAAAGGTGAGCATGACACCGGATTCTGTCCACCTCCCGGGTTCGAAGAAGTAAACTACATGGCAAACCAACGGGACTACCAACCGAGACAACAACAACAACAACATTATCAACCACACCCTCAAAATCGACAACAACATTTCCAAGGGAATCAAGGGTTCCAACCTAGGAGTAACTATTACTATAACCAAGGTTATGGAGGTGGTTCTTCTAGCCGTCAAAACCCTCCCCAAAATCCTTATCAACCTCAACAACCGTCGGTCGTAACTTCTAAGTTGGAAGAGACATTGACACAATTCATGCAAATGTCAATGGCTAACCAAAAGAGCAACGACGCGGCTATAAAAAATCTTGAGACTCAAGTTGGGCAACTTGCTAAGCAACTCGCGGAACAACAACCCGGTCCTTCCTTTTCGGCAAACACGCAAACAAATCCTAAGGAACATTGTAAAGCGATCATGACGAGAAGTGGGAGGGAGTTGATCAGTGAGAATAAAAAAAGAGATGAGAGAGAACAAAGAGAGGAAAAGAAAGAAAATGAGGAGGAAATATTGGAGGAAAATATTAATGGTCAAGTGGGGGAGTGGAGTGAGGAGGAAAAAGTTGAAAAGAACGAAAAGAATGGTGAAGTTGAAAAGAAAGAAAGTGTGGAAATTGAGAAAAATACAAGTGGTGAAGTAATGGGGGAGGAAGTGAAAAAGAAAAGAGTGAGAAGTTCTCGAGTTGCTAAGGGAAAGGAGGTAGTGAGCGCTACTCCAATCCAAAACCTTCCTTATCCTCATGCTCCGTCCAAAAGGGAGAATGAACGGCATTACGCCCGGTTCATGGATATTTTTAAACAACTGCAAATCAACATTCCGTTTGCCGAAGCCTTGGAGCAAATGCCCAAGTATGCCAAATTCATGAAGGACATACTTACAAAAAAGCGGAGGTATATGGAACCGGAGACCATTGTCCTAGATGCGAGCTGTAGTGCAATTATTCAAAGGACGCTTCCGAAAAAAGAGGTTGATCCGGGAAGAGTTACTTTGCCGGTTAAAATTGGTGATATCTATGTCGGGAAAGGACTAATTGACTTGGGGTCAAGCATTAATCTTATACCTTTGTCTATTATAAAGAAGCTTGGCAACATTGAAATTAAGTCCATCTGAATGACGTTGTAATTGGCAGATAAGTCGACTACCCATTCTCATGGCGTAGCCCAAGATGTTTTGGTTAAAGTCGACAAATTCTTTTTCCCGGTCAATTTTATTGTTATTGATATGGAAGAAGATGATGATGCTCCGCTCATCCTGGGCCGACCGTTCATGAAAACCGCGCGAATGATGATAGACGTTGATGATGGTTTGATGAAGGTGAGAGTCCAAAATGAGGAAGTTACATTCAATCTATTCGAAGCAATGAAGCATTCAAAAGATAGAAATGATAGCTTTCGCATCGATGTGATCGAAGAGGCAATTTTGGAGGTTTCTAAGCATATTCATGAGATATCTCCTATGGAGTTAGCTCTTGACGACTCATTTGAAGTTTTCACAGCTAAAGAAGAGCAAACCCTTGATGAATGCTTAAGGAAACTTGATGGTTTAAACGAACTACAACCGTGGGAAGTTGAGGAGGAAGACTTGAAGAAGGAGGTTAATGACGAAAAAGCGCCTATTGAATTGAAAATATTACCTTCTACTTTGAAGTATGTATTCCTAGATGAGACCGAAGCAAAGCCGGTCATCATAAGCAACCTTTTGTCAAATGATGAAGAAGCCCGTTTGATCAATGTGCTGAAAAAAAATCAAGAAGCCATGGGTTGGACTCTTTCCGATCTAAAAGGAATTAGTCCTTCCTATTGCATGCACAAGATCTTGATGGAAGAGGATTTTAAGCCGGTAGCTCAACCACAATGCCGCTTAAATCCTACTATGAAGGAGGTTGTTAGAAAAGAAGTTGTAAAGTTGTTGGATGCGGGAATGATTTACCCGATTTCGGATAGTCCATGGGTTAGTCATGTGCATGTGGTTCCGAAGAAAGGTGGAATTACCGTGATCCGCAATGACAAGGATGAGTTGATCCCTACTAAAGTTGCAACGGGGTGGCGAATGTGTATTGATTATAGGCGGTTGAATACCGCAACTCGAAAAGATCATTTTCCACTCCCGTTCATGGATCAAATGCTCGAAAGACTCTCGGGGCAACAATACTATTGTTTCTTGGATGGCTATTCCGGGTATAACCAAATTGCGGTTGACCCGGCCGATCATGAAAAGACGGCTTTCACATGTCCGTTTGGAGTTTTCGCATACCGAAAAATGCCCTTTGGGTTGTGCAATGCACCGACGACTTTCCAACGATGTGTGCAAGCCATTTTTGCCGACCTTATTGAGAAAACAATGGAAGTCTTCATGGATGACTTCTCGGTATTTGGTGGTTCCTTTAGTCTATGCTTGGCAAACTTGAAAACGGTGCTTGAAAGATGTGTGAAGACCAATCTTGTGCTTAATTGGGAGAAGTGTCACTTCATGGTGACCGAGGGGATAGTGCTTGGCCATAAAGTCTCTTCAAGAGGGCTTGAAGTTGATCGAGCTAAGGTTGAAGTGATTGAAAAGCTACCTCCTCCGGTGAATGTGAAGGGAATCCAAAGCTTTTTGGGGCACACCGAGTTCTATCGGCGCTTTATCAAAGACTTCTCAAAGGTAGCTAAGCCTTTGAGTAATTTGCTAGCTAAGGACCATGTATTTCTCTTAACCGATGAATGTTTGCAAGCTTTTGAAACTTTGAAAGAAAAATTGGTTACCGCTCCAATTATAGTCGCTCCAAATTGGAATTTAAATTTTGAGTTAATGTGTGATGCAAGCGACTATGCAATCGTAGCGGTATTAGGCCAAAGAAAAGAAAAAAAATTCATGCGATACATTACGCAAGTAAAGTTCTTAATGAGGCTCAAATTAACTATGCCACCACTGAAAAAGAATTACTTGCGATAGTGTATGCGCTTGAAAAGTTTAGGTCTTATCTTATAGGGACTAAAGTCGTAGTGTATACCGACCACTCGGCGATTAAATATTTGCTCACCAAACCGAATTCGAAGCAAAGGCTCATCCGTTGGATCCTCTTGTTGCAAGAATTTGATGTTGAAATCAAAGACAAGAAAGGATCAGAAAATTTGGTGGCGGATCATTTATCCCGCTTAGTTAATGTGGAGGTTACCGCGTCAGAGAAGGAAATCCGGGAAGAATTTCCTGATGAAAAACTGTTCAAAGTTCAAGTTAGGTCGTGGTTTGCAGACTTTGCGAACCACAAGGCTAGTGGTTTTGTGCCTCCCGACCTAACTTCGAACCAAAAAAGGAAGTTTCTTTCGGATGCCAAGTATTACGTATGGGATGACCCGTACTTGTTTAAGTTGGGTAGTGATAACCTTTTAAGGAGATGCGTTACTGGCGATGAAGCGCAGAGCATCCTTTGGCATTGTCACAACTCGCCTTACGGCGGACACTATAATGGGGTGAAAACGGCCACTAAAATCCTTCAGTCAGGATTTTATTGGCCCACTATTTTCCAAGACACACATACCCATGCGCAAAGTTGTGATAGTTGCCAGAGAAGCGGTGGGATTGGTAAGAGAGACGAGATGCCTCTCCAAAACATCCAAGAGGTCGAAGTATTTGATTGTTGGGGCATCGATTTTGTAGGACCATTCCCACCCTCTTATGGTAACGAGTATATGCTTGTCGCAGTTGATTACGTTTCTAAGTGGGTTGAGGCGATTGCCTCACCTCGGGCGGATGCGAAAACGGTAATAATTTTTTTGAAGAAAAACATATTTTCCCGTTTCGGAACCCCCCGAGTGTTGATAAGTGACGGAGGGTCACACTTTTGTAATGCACCGTTGGAAAGCATTTTAAAACATTACGGTGTATCACACAGAGTGGCAACTCCATATCACCCACAGGCTAATGGGCAAGCTGAGGTCTCTAATCGTGAGATTAAGAGAATCCTCGAAAAAACTGTGTCAAATTCGAAAAAAGAGTGGTCACAAAAATTGGATGAAGCGTTATGGGCATACCGTACCGCCTTTAAAGCTCCAATTGGGCTCACTCCTTTTCAATTGGTGTTTGATAAAACTTGCCATTTGCCGGTCGAATTGGAGCACAAAGCCTTGTGGACTCTGAAATTTTTAAATTTTGAAAATGATTTGGCCGGTGAGAAAAGGAAGGTGCAACTGCTTGAGTTGGAAGAGATGCGCAATGCCGCATATCACTCAAGTTGGTTGTACAAAGAGAAGGTAAAAAAATACCATGACAAAAAGCTCCGAAAGAAAGAATTTGTGCCCGGACAGTTGGTCCTCTTGTTCAATTCCAGGTTGAAGTTATTCCCCGGAAAGTTGAAATCAAAATGGTCCGGGCCATTTCGGGTCAAAGAAGTTAAGGAGTACGGAGCTATTGTCATTGAGGACATGGAAAAGAAGGACAGTTGGACCGTTAATGGCCAACGTTTGAAGGTTTATCTTGGCGGTCATGTGGATCACGAGAGCTGTGCTATTCCTTTGGATGCTCCTCTGTGAGCATCGCACCGTCGAGCTTATCCTACGTTAAACAAGCGCTTGTTGGGAGGCACCCCAACATTGTAAGTATTTATAGTTTTTCTGTTGTGTCGTAGTGGGATTCCAATTGTTAAAACTTGCTGAATGTACCAGGAATGCTATTTTTAAAATAAAAAAAAGCAAATGCTGTCATGCTCGCTAGATGCTCGCTAGGCGAGGCAGTAGCGAGCAGATTCGCTAGCTGCTCGCTAGGCGAAGCAGCAGCGAGCGCTGCGTGGCATGACTAATTTAATTCTCAGCAGGCCACTCATTTTGGGCCAAAACACAATTTTCCTTTTCATAACTCTGAACCGAACACTCACAAGCACTCTCTCACTTTTCATCTCTCTCACAAACACTCAAACCCTAAACTGAAGCATTGCAAACTTCACTGCACTTCAAATTCAATCAATCTATTTTACTAAGGTTTGCCCTAATTCCATTTCTTTATGTTTGAACTTTGTAAATTTCTGATTTGCATGTCATTTCGGGTGAATTTGGGGGAATGGGTATTTTAGGTTTTGCATGTGGGAAACTTTAGGTTTTGCATGTGGGTTTCGAATTACATGTATCCTAGAATGATTCTTTTCTTGATAGATCATTTTGTTCTGAAATAGATACCATGAGAACTTGGGTTTTGCCAAAATTTCACTGTAAACATAGTAGAACCCAAAAACCTGTAAGATTCGCTAGCAACTCGCTAGGCGAACCAGTGGCGAGCATTTGCTGCCACTTCGCTAGGCGAAGCAGCAGCGAGCATGACAGTAGTTTGAATTCTGTGTTGCTTTCTAATCTGTTTTGTGTTGTGTTGTTTCCTCTCTATGTTTTGCAGATGGAATCCAGATCCGGAGCTTCGAAGAAGAGAAAGGGCGGGAACACTTCCCGTCCCGTACCAATACAATTCGACACCGACAAATTTGTCGGGCCAAAGCAAGCCGCAAGATATGTTGCTTTGGAAAAACGAAAGATTTTACCGGAAAAGAGATTCTTAATCAACCCTGAAGGCACGAACCGAACATTCGCCATGTTGATCAACAGCAAAAAGTGGGATTGGTTAATATCCCCCCTGGAGCATTACGATATCGCAACAGTGCATGAGTTCTATGCGAAAGCACTGCCGGATGATGACGAGCCATTCACATGGACGTCTAGAGTGTCAGGCCGTCCTGTTGCGTTCGACCGGGATGCAATTAACCGTGTCCTGGGTGAACCGCTCCAACTGGGAGCCGAGAAGAGAGACACCTACCACCAAGAATTAAGGCTTCACCGGGATACTGATGCAATTTCTGCTGCCCTGCTTTTGAGAGGGAAATCAGTTGAGCTGAACCCATCTGGGGTTCCCATGAGATACCATAGGG
This sequence comes from Lathyrus oleraceus, assembly GCF_024323335.1. Taxonomy (NCBI): domain Eukaryota; kingdom Viridiplantae; phylum Streptophyta; class Magnoliopsida; order Fabales; family Fabaceae; genus Lathyrus; species Lathyrus oleraceus. Next base: position 516,324,060 of record NC_066584.1, read on the forward strand.
AGGACATGACTCCCTTGGCTCAACTGATCCTTTTGTTGGTTCTTACAAACATCGCACCCAAGTCTCATACTTCTACAGTGCCGATCCCAGTGGCACACTTGGTACACAACATCCTCGCTAACGTCCAGATTGATGTGGCGAGGATTATTGCTTATGAGCTGAAGTCCGTGATTGAAAGCGGGCTAAAGTCGGGGGCACGAGTGAATTGTCCCCTAGCTTTCCCTTGCCTAATCATGAGTTTGTGCCTGCAAGCGAGGGTGAGGCTACCCTCTAGGGGTCAAGTAAGGATCCCGCCACCCATTGATGACCGATACGTGGCCAAGTATTGCAAACCGAAGAATGTACGAGGTAGTTCAGCTGTTGAGGTTACTGGGGCTTCTGATGGTCCTGGTACTTCTACTCTAGGATCCGATCCTTTCCAGCAGGCTGTCTGCAACTACAATTGGGATTGGATGGCGGCAACTCAGCGCTCCATGCTCGATATGCACGATTCTATACAGCTGTTACAACTGTAGGCACGTGACCCCTCCGATGATCACTCATTGATGACGCGTGAGCAGTTTCTGCAAAACGCTAGCTGGCCTGTGGACAGGCCTGTGTTTGGAGAGGGGGCGGGTGCTGGTGCTTCTTCTGGTGCTGCTGGTAATGATGATGATGAAGATGATGATGATGAGGCCACCGGTTCTGAAGCCGGTAGTGATGAGGGTTCTGAGTCCTTGGAGGGCTAAGTTATTTTATTTTTCATATTATGTTTTATTTCTATTGTATTTTCAGAATTGTGTATTTTGATTTTGGCTATGTACTTTTGGGGTGTTTTGTCCCCCATGAACAAATTTAAATTTTGAAGTAATGTTATTATTTATGTTTTAAATTTCTTCTGTTTTAATAAATTTTTGGTTGGTTGAGTGTTAAACCTTCTAGATTGGTTGCTCCTCAAAGAAGTATCCAATGAAGGTGCATCCGAGCTTGGATGGCAATGATAAAAATAAACAAGTGAACAATGCTAAGGTACATGGTTACCTCCGGCTAGAATTTTAGAATGCACTAAGAACTTTACTCTTTTTTGTAATTGAGTATTATCTTTTTGCAACATAATTGAATGAATGTTTCATCTAGGACTTAAAACCACAAATTGTGAGGAAACCTCCATTTTACACTTAAATGTTGGATTCTAATAAGCTTTGTTGATTCATTTGTTTCATGCTTTGTCTTTTATTATTGTGAATATGTGGAAGCAATTATAAATGATCAAGGCACTTGTTTTCTATCGAGCACAACCAGTTCCAAATACAACTTACCTGTGAGCAGAGAGAGTATTCGTTAACCCCTTTGAGCTTAAACAGTTGAATCTTAGCTTGAAATAAAGCGAGATTTCAAAAATCTTTTTCTTGAAACCCGAAAAATTTTGATAATTGTTCTTTTGCCGTAAAAAGTCAAGAGCATTCACTTAGGGTGAGTAAGAAATAAGTTGGGGAGAACGAAAATGAGAATCGGTAAGTGCCACAACTCTTGAAAAACTGAGCAAGCATAAAAACAAATATATATATATATATATATATATATATATATATATATATATATATATATATATATATATATATATATATATATATATATATATATAACATAGAAAAGAGAAACATCTGTTTTGTAAATATGATGTGAAAGAAAAGAAAAAAATAGAGAAAATAAAAATGAATGCTTGCTTGAAAGAAAAATAGTGAAAAACAAAAATTGAGTTGTGAAATAAGAGTTGTGAAGGTTTCAAATGAGAAATAAATGGAACGAAGTTGAGATGTGTGAATAATGTACAGTGAATGTCTCTTTTGCATCGGCAATTTCGTTTTCAATGGCCTTAGAAATGACCCTTGTTTGTTAACCTAACCAAGCTTCAACCGAAAAGCCCTTAGTGATCTTCGTGCTTCCACATTACCATTTATAATTGCTAGACAATGTATGAATTGAATTGATTTCTTCATTGTTTGTTGGAGAGTGAGATTATTCCCGCGGTTGCAAACGCGTAATTTCTTCAATCCTTATTCGAATAGGAGAGATAGGGTGATTCATTAAAGATAATATTGTTGTAGATAGATACATATTTCGCATTGCTACTAAGTCTTAGTTCTTGTGTATTATTTTATTCTAACCGTTGGAAATTTGTATCTGCTGATTCGCTTGTGTTTGAGCCGTTTTATCCGATTTCGGAGAAACCTTTTTCTTAATGCAAATCCTCTTGTCCTTCAAGAGGCATACTTTGCTTGAGGACAAGCAAGAATCTAGTTGGGGAGAGTTGTTAGATACCCAAAAGTGCTTATTTGAGCTATCAAATATGGGCATCTTTCACTCTGTTTCCTTGCTAAAGTGTTCGAAACAACCTTTGTTTTTGATGAATTGCAATACAATGATAAACGATCTTGGTACCTTTGATTTGTGTGTTATTGTGCAGGAATTAGGCATGAAATAATAGAAAATGAAGCCACAAGAAAGTTGGCAAAGGGACCAAAGAAAGGATGCATTCATCAGCTTGCTCGCTAGGCGAGGGCTGTGGCGAAGGGCTCGCTAGGCGAGCGCCCAGCGAGAACCCAGCGAAAAGCTCCAGTATTTTACAATGGCAAACATCAACAAACTCGCTAGGCGAGCTGCCAGCGAAGTGTGTAGCGAACACGTCCAGACTTGGTGAAAAGCGCAACCAGCACTCACTCGCTAGGCGAGCCATTAGCGAGCTCCCAGCGAGCATTCCAGTAGCAAAACCTCTCAAGCTCGCTGGAGCGAAGGCTGAAGCGTGGGCTTCGCCTAACGAAGGTTTTGTTCGCCCAGCGAACATGCCAGTCTGGCAAAGGTTATTTCTCTGGGCGTAGGTGCCTCATTTAGGGGCTCACTAGGCGAGCCATTCTGCTCGCCTAGTGAGCATGACAACTCAGTAGCAGCTCTATAAGTAGCAAGAGCTACTTTTTGGAGCCATACTTTACACCTCCATACTTTTGTACTTTTAAGATATTTTCCAGCATTGCTCTAGGGATCTTTTGTGACCTAGAAATCATTTCTCTTCATCTCTTAACAACCTTTCACAAAAAGAAGGTGGATTCCCATCCAATCTCGATTATTCGACTCGGATGTTGATCAACCTTTTTCCGAAACTTGTTGACCAAGCTACCATGAAAATGAGTAGCTAAGTCCTTCATTTTGTCAAGGTTAGATGTAGATGATCATTAGTTTTGTGTGTAAATGGGATGATCTTCATTTGTAAACTCTTTAATGGTGAATATATGGTGAAAACTTTGTTCTTATTCAAAACTCTTTGTGTTGGTTTATGATCGAGAGATGTTTACCAACTCTTAACCTAGGTTTTCATCCAATCTTGTTTGTTAGCTAGAGATAGTAATGAATGATTTTGTTCACCATAAGGTTGAACCAAAAAGTTGTCATTTTGATAGATTGTGTTAGAGATAAACAATGGATCAAAATGGGAAAACTCACAATGTGTGTTAGAGATAAACACATTGGGAGGACTTTGTGAAATAGTTTATCATCTAAAGGAGTTTATAAGTTTTGTTGATCGAACATATACATGCAAAGTGATCGTCGAACCCTAACTTTGGCAATATTTCTCAAATATTAAAACCAAAACTTTTACCGCATTTTATTACACTTTTATGCAAGATACCGTGACAAACACCAAAACCCCATTGTTACCTTAAGCTAAGAATTAAAACAACTGTCGAAAGGCGGTGATATCTCACAATCCCTGTGGAGACGATAACAAAAACCCGACACTTAAAATTACATTCAACAGTTAACCATATGCGTTAACCGGTTAACACTGTTCCAAAAATGTTTAGAAGGCTGTATTCAGTTTCTCGTTAACCGGTTAACCATACGCGTTAACCGGTTAACACTGTTCGGAAAAGTGTTTAGAACGCACAACTCTTGTGCAGTCAAACCCCAATCGCATAACTCTCTGACAACACAACCCTTGTGCCGTCACTAACCGTGATGCACCAATTTCAGACCGTCAAACACATCTTGATTGTTAATTCAGTATGATTGATCAACACGTCATTGCTTCACCATACTAATGTCGGATCAAGAAGCAAACGACCATTGATCGCTCAAAGGAAAACAATCATCGAGGGTTTGAATGAACGAAACGAGAACACTATATCATATATAATGTATTTTGCATCAGGATTACATATATCACATATATGTAACTTGATCGATCTCAATTTAACCTTTGATTCATTCTGTCTTTAATCATATTATTACAAAACAAAAACAGTTATCAGATTCATGGTTTCGTAACCAGGCTCTGATACCACTGTTGGAGAATTGCCATCCAAGGCGCAGCGAAATTTAAAAATTTCTCCATTTAGTGATCCTTACGAATGGGCATGATCAGTGATAGAATCGTTACCTCTTGTGGCGATTCAAACCTTTGGTGCATATCTCTGATAATGATCAAAACCTTTGATACAGATCCACGGGGCGATCACGAATGTTGAACGATGACAACGTCTCTACTCAGTCCACACGAACGGATTCCTTCAATCGCAGTGCTAGCTGTTATGAATGAAGGCTTTGAGTGAGAGAAAGAAGGAAACAAAATTCCAAGTCTCTACTTGAATTTCAGTCTGAGTGGAGTGGAGTGACAATGCTTCTACCCAAGGGGTTCTATTTAGTTACTCTATCTCTCATCAATCTGTCCTTTGTGTGTGACCCTATAGGTTTTCGCGGCGTTGGCAATTATATTAAATCACGCATTTAACATAATAAGCAGTGAGCGGTATCTAGCAACACATCACTGCTACCCAAGTCACGAAAATGTCATGTGATCTGACAAAACCTCTTGTGATAATAATTATGTGTATAATTACCCCTTTGCCCTTATGTCTATATTGAACACAAGGTATAGACCGTGTCACCCTTGTCCAGTTCAATATTGGGCCCATAGACATTTATCCTGTTACGCAGGATTGGCAAATTCCATCTAGGACACTCATGTCCCTCAGCATGCTTCGTGGAGTACCCATCAACTGTCTTTATGGTTATCCAGTTACGGACAACGTTGGATCAGCAATAAAGCACTCGACTCTACATCTAGGATCCATAATGGTTTCAGGTCGAAGAGTGGTATACACTATTATCACCATGAGAATAACTTATGACACTTTGCATAACTTTCTATATAGTATTCTCATAGCGGGTCAATTCGGTATAACTATTACTTCTAATATTCATACCTATGTTTAAGACTTGATAACTCTTTATCCATGATCCATGAGATGTGATCATCAGTCTACAAACATAATAGTCTTAATGCTTTAATGTTATCCCACTTCACATTAAAGCTCGACTACGGATACTTTAAGAATAGTGCCCTTATGTTTAATGTGTTCTCATGATTAAGTCACACTTAATACATTAAACGGACTATCTATTCTAAGGACTTTATTAATCAACCATAATAAAGAAAATGCCTTTTATTATTAATAAATAATTCGATACAAGTACCAAAAGTATTGGCCTCTAGGGCTTACACCAACACTCTCAACTCTTTTATTTGTTGAGTTAAGAGTTCCACTTGTTGTGAAATGAGTTTGTTTTGGGCAAGAATAGCATCGTTCGTCCCAAATTCAAGCACTCCCGGTTTCTTCAAAGAGTTGCCTCTACTTTGACTTTGGAGGTCATTTAGAGCCATACGGTTAATGATATCCGTAGCCTCTGTGGCGCTTTTAGACAACAAGGAACCACCCGAAGTAGCATCCAACAAAGTCTTGCAATTCAGTTGGAGGCCATTCTTGAAAATGTGGATTTGAGTCAATTCGTCAAATCCACGCCCTTTGCACTTCCGAAGCATGGATTTAAATCTCTCCCATGCCTCATTCAATGATTCATTGGTTCCTTGCGAAAACACGGAGATAGCCGTTTTGGATTCCATGAAACGGTTGTGGGAGAAAAATCTTTCAATGAACTTCTCTTCCAACATGTTCCAATCCGTCATGACTGTAGGTGTTTGATCCAAGTACCAATCTTTAGCTTTGTCGAGCAAAGCATGAGGAAATAATCTCTTGAACAACGGTAGCTCTTGAGCTTGATCAACTCCGGCCGCCAATGCTATCTCATAAAATTTGGTGAGAAAAGCAAAGGGGTCTTCATGGTCCATTCCGGTGAATGGACTTCCATATAGTAGGTTAATAGTTCCCGTCTTCATCTCGGCTTGCCTTCCCATGTGGTTGGCAAACTGAGCTGTATTCCTTGGACTGTTAACACATGGTGTGGAAATGGGAGGTGGTGGTGGATCCATGATAGGTATGAAAGGTGGTGGTTGTGTTGTAGAAGAACCTTCTCCTTGTTCTTGTCATGGTCTAGCTTGTTGCCTTCTTCGTCTCGTTCTGTTATTCAGTCTCCTGGCGGTTCTTTCGATCTCAGGATCAAAAAGAAGTTGGTCCTCAGGAATCTGGCCTCGCATAAAACGAAAGCTGCAAACTAAACCAAACAAATTAACAAGCACAAGTCAAAAATTCGAAAGCTAAAAATTAAGCAACTATTGCGATGCTCACAATATCAATTCACAATCCCCGGCAACGGCGCCATTTTGTTGAGTGTAGTTCTAGGTGTCGGGTTTTTGTTATCGTCTCCACAGGGATTGTGAGATATCGCCGCCTTTCGACAGTTGTTTTAATTCTTAGCTTAAGGTAACAATGGTTTTTGGTTTTAGTCACAGTATCTTGCATAAAAGTGTAAGAAAATGCGGTAAACGATTTGGTTTTAATATTTGAGAAATATTGCCAAAGTTAGGGTTCGACAATCACTTTGTATGCATATGTTCGATCAACAAGACTTATAAACTCCTTTAGACGATAAACTATTTCACAAAGTCCTCCCAATGTGTTTATCTCTAACACACATTGTGGGTTTTCCTATTTTTATCCATTGTTTATCTCTAACACAATCTATCAAAATGACAATTTTTTGGTTCAACCTTATGGTGAACAAAATCATTCATTACTATCTCTAGCTAACAAACAAGATTGAATGAAAACCTAGGTAAAGAGTTAGTAAACATCTCTCGATCATAAACCAACACAAAGAGTTTTCAATAAAACAAAGTTTTCACCATATATTCATCATTAAAGAGTTTACAAATGAAGATCATCCCATTTACACACAAAGCTAATGATCATCTACATCTAACCTTGACAAAATGAAGAACTTAGCTACTCATTTTCATGGTAGCTTGGTCAACAAGTTTCGGAAGAAGGTTGATCAACATCCGAGTCGAATAATCGAGATTGGATGGGAATCCACCTTCTTTTTGTGAAAGATTGTTAAGAGATGAACAAAAATGATAAAATGGGTTTCTAGGTCACAAAATGATCCAAAAAGCAATGCAGGAAAATATCTAAGAAAATCTCAGTTGTTGTCCAAAAAGTAGCCCTTGCTACTTATAGTACTATGGTATGAGCTGTCATGCTCGCTAGGCGAGCAGAATGGCTCGCCTAGCGAACCCCCAAATAGGCACCAAAGGCACCTGCGCCCAGAAATATCTAACTTCAGACTTCACATGTTCGCTAGGCGAAGCCCACACTTCCACCTTTGCTCCAGCGAGTTTTGGTAGTTTTGCTACTGGAATGCTCGCTGCAACCTCACTAGAGGCTCGCCTAGCGAGTGAGTGCTGGCTGCTCCTTTGGCCAAGTCTGGGAGCGTTCGCTACCTCCTTTGCTGGGTGCTCGCCTAGCGAGTTTGCTGATGTTTGCTACTGTAAAATACTGGAGATGTTCGCTGGATGCTCGCTGGGTGCTCGCCTAGCGAGCACTTCGCCACAGCACTCGCCTAGCGAGCATGCTGATGAATGCTTTCTTCTCTTGGTCCCTTTGCCAACTTTCTTGTGCCTTCATTTTCTATTATTTCATGCCTAATTCCTGCACAATAATGCACAAATCAAAGGTACCAAGATCGTTTAACATTGTATTGCGATTCATCTAAAACAAAGGCGGTTTCGAACGCTTTAGCAACAAAAAGGAGTGAAAGATGTCCACATTTGATAGCTCAAATAAGCACTTTTGGGCATCTCACACTTATGCTATGTTGTTATCATCATTTAACCTCTGAATAACTAGTTTGCTAGCTAGGGTGTTAGGTGATTATGATTTCCATTGTTATTGTTGCTTAATCGATTCATTGCTTGGTTGAAAGCAGAGCATATGTTTGTATCAAGTGGGTGGTGGTGAAGGGATATCTTAAAGATGACGGTTGCAATGACAAATAGATGAAGTGAAGGAATAATGATGATGGTGTAAATAGTGGTTGCGAGATGAAATGCTTGAAGATGATGATGGTGAGAGCAAAATGATGATGAACTTTTGAATATGGAAACTTGTTATAGTTTTGTAATAAGTCTAAGATCTTGAATGTATGTCTATATATGAACTTGTAATGGTTTATATGAATTTAGATGGCTTGTCTAACATGAGCTTGTGTAATTTAAATATTCAATATATGTTGATTATTTCAAATAAAACCACCACGTTCCTTTCAATCTAGCCATATGTTCCAAGTATGTACAAATTGAAATATGAATGGATGGTTAGTGTAATGGTATGAGGTATGAATGAACAATTTATATGATTTTTAATTCAATACCTTTTTACTTCAAATTCAACATCTAAGCTCATTCTAAGTATGTATCAATAGTGCAAATGAAATAGATGTATTCAAATCAATTATTCAATTGGTTTGTACAATAAATCTCTTTGTAATTGTTCAATCCATGCAAACACATTCTAAACATCTCTAATTAATCAAGTTCTTTTCCATTTATGGATGATTGATGTGTAAGTGTCTTCAAATGAAATTAGGTTAATAGAATGAAGAACTCATGATACATTCATAATGAAATAGCTAAATATAATCTATGAATGACCAAGACTTCCATTAGATATCATGTAGAAAAGCAAGTCAGTTTGGACAATGAGGTGAATCAAAGTTATCACACAAAACCCTAACTCATAACGCATGAGATATATGCTGATAAATGACCTAATTTTAATTATAAATTGATGAATGAATACCAATGCAATCACTTAATCAACTAGTAGGGCAATGGATCATAGGAACCCTAAACCCTAATGCACGAACTTGCCAAAGATGAAAGGTCAAATGCAATGCAATGTATGATAGAATGATAAGAATGATCATGATCAAATAGAAAATATCAGGTCAAAATTTGGGGTGTGACAGACTTTTAACTAAATTTCCTTCTTAACAGTGGCGGAGCCAGATAAAAAAATTTGGGATGGCCGCTAACGTAAAATAAAGATTATAAATAAAATGTAAATAATATTTTAAATAAAACATTAAAGTTAAAATAAATACAAAGTTAATTACTAAAAATTTAAATTACATGACTTAAAACTACCTTAAAGTAATCTTTTACGCGTTCCGAGTGACTTGAAATCATCAATAATTGACTCTGAACTAATGCTTGCACTAATCTCCCTTTCAATATATATTGTCATGCTATCTCCAAGAAACCCATCATCCATCTTGTTTCTCAACTTAGTCTTAATAATTTTCATTGCTGAAAAAGACCTCTCAGTTGTGGTCGTAGAAACGGGAAGAGTCATGATAAGACGAAGTAGTCTATCAATCAAGAAGTAAGTTTTAGCCTGTCCAGATGCAACCAAACATGAACATAGTTCTTAAATAGTTGATAAATTATTAAAGTTTGATGCTTGACGAGCAACAAATAGAAAATGTTGGAGTATAAATTGCAAATTATTCTTCTCTTGATCACTAAAATCCATAGGATAATATTTTTCAACTAAAGAACAAATAGTATCAATGCTAAAAGCTTTATATCCATCCTTACGAGATAAAGAACAAGAAAGAGTTAACAAATCCATTGTCTGCTCACTAAATCTGCTATTCAACTCTTGTAACTGTTTGTCAAGTGAAAAAGATTTCAACTTTAAAGTAATGTTGAATTGTGACTTGATTCTCTTCAAGACGGGAGCGTCCAAATCTTGTTGTTGAATGAACATCATTAAGATCAAGAATCTCAATACCATGCTTTTCACAAAAAGATACCACTTTAGTAAACAATATATCCCAACCATTTTCTCTTAAACCTTGAATAAGATGTTTTGTTGAACGAACCAAGTTCATAGCATTAACTACATCTTGATTTTTTTTGTAAGGCTTGACAAAGCATATATGTTATTCCCATGATTTCTTTCATCAAGTGCAAAATAAATATAAAATCAAATGCCTTCAAGTAATTGTAACAACTATCTACATCCCCACGTGTAGCATAACACCCTCTATCTTTTGCAATTTTTTTAAAAACTAAACAAGTTGCTTCATACATGTTTATCAAGCTAGAAATTGAATCATAATGTGATCCCCAACGAGTATCTCCAGCTCGTTTCAATGTACCAACTTGATTTGCACCTTTACCAATTACAATCTCATCAATCTCTAACAAATAAGCAATTTCTTCTAATTGGGCAACTTGTAACTCACCATGACGCTTTGTAGAAGAACAAACAACATTCACAACAAAGATCAGCTTCTCAAAAAATTTATAAACAAGTTTGACTTCTCTTAATGATGTAACTATTGCAAGTTGCAATCGATGAGCAAAACAATGAACATAGTATGCATAAGGACAATCCTTCATAAAGAGGGCTTGTGAACCATTCCATTCCCCTCTCATATTGCTAGCACCATCATACCCTTGGCCACGAATGTTAGAAACATCAAGGTTATATCGAGAAAGTATATCACATATTGCTTCCTTAAGAGTTAAAGATGTGGTGTCTTTAACATGTGCCACATCAAAAAATCTCTCTTGTATTAAACCAACTTTATCAACAAATCTTAATACAAGAGCCATTTGTTCCTTTTTTGACTCATCACGAGCTTCATCAACAACGATACAAAATTTGGAATCACCAATTTCCTCACGAATACTCTTTTTCACCCTACTAAAAAGAATTTGCAAGAGCTCTTTTTGAATTTGATGTGAAGTATACTTGCAATTTTGTGGAGCATTTTCCAACACAACTTTTGCAACTTCATCATTGTAGGATGCTAAAAGTTTCAATAACTCAAGAAAGTTACCTTGATTTCTTGATTTGCTACTTTCGTCGTGACCCCTAAAAGCACAAGCTTGTAGTGTTAACCAACGAACAGTGTCAATTGAAGTCTTGAGTGGTAACCGATTATTCATTCTTTGACTTGAACTTTGCACTTGAATAGCATTTCTAATATGACCATCTTGATTCAACAAGTCTTGACAAGCTTTCATTGCATTGTTGTGTGGTGAGCAAAGATCCTTCCCTATGTGTTTAAGAAATGAACAATGTTTTCCATTCCTAACTTTCTTCCAATTTCTAAAATCCATAGAAATAAAGACAAGTGATCCGGGACGTCCACTTAGTTTTTTGCTAAAAAGGTAACATGGTAAGCAATATGTGGCATCTTCAGATGGTGAATATTCTAACCATGATGGAAATATGCTAAACCAAGTATGTTGAAACCTTCTCGGGTGATCCTCGTTACCGGACAAAGGATAGTTTTCTAAATGAATTTGATATGGACCCCATTTTAGATAAGCTATTCGTATTGCATCCACTTGATTTGGTGGATATTGCCAAATCGGAGGACGCTTTCCAGGATCGTGTTCCAAAGAATTTTCAAAATCATGATGCTCTTCAATTGTTGGATTCTCAAGAACTGTTTTAGATTCAGATGTCGGGATTATAATTTCTTCATCTCTCTCTTCTCTTTCAATTTCACATGTTTTCCTTTTGAAAAAAGAATCCATTTTCCTATTATTCATCTTTACTCTTCCTATAATATCATATCAGATCCAAAAATCATTTTAGAGAACATAAAAATTAAAAGAGAAAAAAATTAATAAACTTAATTAATCAACTTTAATCCGTTTTCAAATACCGGTAACTTCACTATTAGAAATTAGTAGCAACAATGATTAAATAAACCTTATTACATTGTATAACTATATTTGTAAATTACACTGTTATGAATTAGCTTAATAAATCTCATATAGATTATTTTAACATATCAAGAAAGAAGAACCCTAAAAATCTCAAAAACACAAATCAAGCAATCACTTTAATTTGTTACTTTTTATAAAAGAAGAATGAATAAAGTTTTTTACCTGTTAGATGCCGATCACTTTAATCTGTTCCGATTCCGGTGCCGGTAGCAAACCCATATGAGAAAAAAAGGAAAGATAAGAGCTTTTTACCTTATCTGTATTTTAACCTAACTTTGAATGAAAAAGAAAAAATAAAAATTAATTTTAATTTAAAATAAGGATGTTTTATAATATATATGAATTAAAAAAAATAAAAAATTGAGGAGTGACCGTGACCTTCCCACATCCCCCTCAGTTCCGCCCCTGCTTCTTAAATATATCTTCTATTCTTAATCTTATCTGATTTCGTTATTTTTACATGGAGTCATCTTTTGATCGCAATATACAACATAAAAAAACATGTCAACCTTTAAAAATATTGCATCGGGTCTTTAATATAAAAAAATTACTTTTTAGATTTATTAAAGTTGTAATTACTTAATTATACTAATTGTAGAGTAGTTTACAAAATTTCTTCTTTCTATTTAAATTATGATTAAAATTTGACCTATGCCACGTAATGAAGAAGATGTGAAATTTTTAAAAAAGTTTAATTTCAAATTTTAACTAATTTAAAAATCCTAGCATGCATGAAACTTGATACGCGAGAATCTGAGACAGGCCCCACAGCAAGCTAGCGCGGCATCACTGCGCGGTCATCGAACATATCTCAGCCGCCACATCCCTATTTTGTTTGAATATTCAATTTCTATCCACTATTCATCTTCTTCTTCTTCTGTTTCTCATCTAGGGTTTCTATTCCATTTCCATGGCCACCGCAATTCGAACTCCCTTCTTCTCTCCCACCACCACCACACGCTCTCCCTCTTCACAAAACCAACCTCTCCTCCGCCTCCATTTCCCTCATTCCTCTAAACCCAAATTCTCCATTTCCTGCTCCTCTCAGTCTCAGTCTCAATCTCAATCTCAACCCCAATCCCAACCAGAACCCCTTCGCCAACGTCCTCCTTACATCCCCAACCACATCCCTGACTCTTCCTATGTTCGCATCTTCGACACCACTCTCCGCGACGGCGAACAGTCCCCCGGAGCCTCCATGACTTCCAAGGAAAAACTCGACATTGCTCGCCAGCTTGCGAAGCTTGGTGTAGATATCATTGAGGCTGGATTTCCCGCTGCCTCTAAAGACGACTTCGAAGCCGTTAAAATGATTGCCACTGAAGTCGGAAACGCTGTCGACGAAAACGGTTATGTCCCTGTCATTTGTGGTCTCTCCAGATGTAATGAGAAGGATATTCAAAGGGCTTGGGATGCAGTTAAACATGCTAAGAGACCAAGGGTTCACACTTTCATTGCTACTAGCTCCATTCATATGGAGTATAAACTCAGAATGACCAGAGAACAGGTCATTGAAAAAGCACGCAGTATGGTTGCATTCGCCCGTAGTTTAGGCTGCCAAGACGTTGAGTTCAGTCCCGAAGATGCTGGAAGGTATTCATTCGTTCATGGATATCTTCAAGTTTTAACACTATCACTCATTGCTTATTATATCTATTGTTCTGTTTTTGTATGATTCTAGATCGGATAGAGAGTTTCTGTATCAAATTCTTGGAGAAGTTATTAAGGCAGGGGCTACTACACTCAACATACCTGACACTGTTGGAATAACTATGCCGAGTGAATTCGGGAAACTGATTGCTGATATAAAAGCTAATACACCCGGAGTTGAGAATGTTATTATTTCCACTCACTGTCAGAATGATCTTGGACTTTCTACTGCTAACACCATTGAGGTGGGTGTTCCTGTCTTTTTTAGTCTTCATCTGTACTTTGCATTTGTAGCTGGATTCTGAATTTGCATGCTCTTGATCGTCGCTGCTTTCAGGGTGCTCGGGCCGGTGCTAGGCAGCTGGAAGTCACCATTAATGGGATTGGTGAAAGGGCTGGAAATGCCTCCTTGGAAGAGGTGAGGGTTAATCTTCTGTTTATTTCGTTGGCTTGTTTGTACGATGAAACTCATTTTTTATTTTGCTTTCTTTCAAGGTTGTGATGGCCCTGAAATGCGGAGGACATATCTTCAACAATCTCCACACTGGAATCAATACAAGGCACATTTATATGACAAGCAAAATGGTTTTGTATCTGCAGTTATCTTTCTGTTGTTTCTTATCCCCCTTTAAAGACACTTGTTGATTGTTTGTTTCGTGTTTATCGTTTCCTATAGGTTGAAGAGTACTCTGGTTTGCAGTTACAACCACACAAGGCTCTTGTGGGAGCTAATGCTTTTGCTCATGAAAGTGGCATACATCAGGTTGCTTATCATGATAACTACATATATCTCAGTATACTTTAGATTATAGGATAAACCTTGCATCTTAGATTTGTATGATTTTGAAGTTTATAGAAACCATACTTCACCTGAAATTTGTTTTCTCTAGCAACTGTCTGAAGCTTTTCCTTCAGCACATATATATGTTACTTCAAAGGTTACATGTCTTAGCATTTTGGCACTAGGTTCCACCCTTGTGAACTAGTGATCCTGATTGTATATGTGAAAACATCCTATCTGATTTCATGTGTAATGTTTGACGACACTGATAGAAACTGGTACCGGGAATATATTTACTGAATAAGAATAGAGATTTATTGAATATTCTCTAGAGAAAATATCTCAAACAGAGACAGAATACAAATACACAGGATTACAGAATTGAAATGTCACACAGTTAACAACACAAATGTGTTTCCTATCAAGGATTTCGAGAGCCTTGGGTCTCGACCTTTCCAATTATCCACCAAAATATTTTTAGATACCCCTCTAAATTGTGATTTCCTTATTTTATATTCACATCATCCATAACTGCCTCATAACTGCTACTAATTATTTCAAAAACCAGAATCTGTTAATGAAATTAAATAACTGCCTATAACTAACAGACACTTAACACTCTTCAAATCCAAATAAATTTTCTTTGTATGCGGCATTATAATCCTGGTTCAAAATTAAATAACGTATACCATGGATTTCTTAATCCATTGGATGATCTGAAACTTTATCCCATTGTTATCCCATAGGATGGAATGCTTAAACACAAAGGTACATACGAAATCATATCACCGGAGGATATTGGACTTGAAAGAACCAATGAAGCTGGTATTGTATTGGGGAAACTTAGGTATGTTATTTGTTTTATTTATGGAACACTTATATCTGCATGGATCTTAAACATGCTATATTGGGGAAACTTAGGTATGTTGCTGTAATGTTTGCAATTACCATGACACAGTGAACCAAGTTGAAATGATTAAATTTAATTTAATTAAACCAATTTTACCATGACTTAAATTTTAGAGAGACATGGTAGTAAAAGCCTATGGGGTTGCTTCTGTAAATGCATAACCAACACCGGTCACCGTCTTAACATTGGATGGTTGTTTAGCTTTTCTGCAATGAATAGTGCAATTGATTTGACTGTTGTTTTACTTTGTCCTCCAAACAAAATCTCGTGCTCCTAATGATGCAGCGGACGCCATGCTATGAGGAAGCGACTTGAAGAGGTATCCATACATTTTTATTGTAGCTAAAGGTCTTTTGAATGGTTTCTTCAGTTTTATGAGTTACTCTGTTGTTTCAGCTTGGATACGAACTTAAAGACGACCAAGTTGAGAGTTTGTTTTGGCGTTTCAAAGCTGTGGCTGAGCAAAAGAAGGTATACAAGAAATGGTGATTTTATCCTGTTTCATTTCATTGTTTCAGTCAGCAAATTGGGTTTAATTGTCTTTTGATAAGTGGTATATTTTATATCAAGCAATTAAAATGACCAGTAATAAATGAAACCAGTAGTGACTACTCTCTCTTTTTCTGTACAAAGTCGAGGAGTAAGAACAAAATACTGAGTTCCGTATCTGTTGGATATGTTCTGATAACTTGCTTTTGTTTTGTATATCAGAGGATTACTGATGCTGATCTCAGAGCATTGGTATCGGATGAAGTTTTTCAGGCAGAGCCTATCTGGAAGCTTGCTGATATACAGGTAAGTTGAAATGTTCTTTGAAATTTGATACAATGAAAGGAAACTATGGCACAGCTGTGGGAGTTATGGCTAAGTGATTATATGGTCATTGTTTCGAGTCAAGGAATTAGTCTCTTGCAAAGTAAGACTGATTACAATAGCCCCACATTGGGTCGGCCTCTTCCCTGGACCTTGCCATGACCAGAACTTTGTAGCTCAAAGTTTTCCTTTTATGAAATTTGATATAACTGCTGTGACAATCATATAACAAATATAAGCTAATTGTTGGTTGAGATATTAGAAGAAATATGGCATATAAATAAGTAAGGGGGATAAGAGGGAGAGGTGAACTAGTCATTCTGAGTGGATAAACCCTCAAAGTTGTGCTGGTGTAGTGTCGTTATCAAGGGATTTTTCCCTATATTTTTTAACAAGAGACCGGGTTCATATCACTAATCAATATCTATCCAGTTCAGGTGACTTGTGGAACTCTTGGTCTCTCAACAGCAACAGTTAAACTTGTTGGTGATGACGGTAGCACGCACGTTGCTTGTTCTGTTGGTACTGGGCCTGTGGATTCAGCGTACAAAGCTGTTGATCTGATTGTGAAGGTTTGAAGCCTTATATATTCATGGTTGCTATTAACTTATTAATTCCTTTTGGTTTTGATAGCATAATCAGTATGTATAAGTATTTTTCTTGCCCATATAAGTACTGCTTCCTTATTGCAAACTAATGGTATCTGAACCTAAAAAAATGAACATTGTTTAAAGGCCATTTTTAAATGTTAGGTTGAAAATCATTGTCAATCTAGCGCTTTTCTTTAGCATAACTTGGAACTGGTCAATCTAGCGCTTTTCTTTAGCATAACTTGGAACTGGGATTGTGAAGTCATTGCCTGAAATTGGGAAGTTCTCTTGGTGCTACAGTTTATCCTTTTCTATTTGAAATTAAAGTTTCTTGGACTGAGTATTCTATAGGATATGTTATCATTATCTGAAGTCATGCAATTGAAGAAGAAATTTTAGAAGTTGTTTTCTAATTCTGGTTATATCTGATTTATTTTTATATTTAATCAGATTGTTAGTAATATTTTCAATTTTATTACCATTAGTTTCTCTCTTTTCCTTCCCTGATTTAGACTGTAAAAAATCTCATATGTTTCATGATTGCTTTGATATCCACATTTAAATGAATTATGCTGATATTGTTGGCACTATTACTATTAATATGATGGAGGAACCTTCTATCCTTAACTTATGTGCAGGAACCAGCAACTCTTCTTGAATACTCCATGGTCGCAGTCACTGAAGGCATTGATGCAATTGCGACTACCCGAGTTTTAATTCGGGGGGAAAGCAATCATGCATCTACTCACACGTTAACTGGAGAAAGTGTTCAGCGAACTTTTAGGTATGGAGAATTCTGAAGTGGATTACTGCAATGTATCTTGTTATTTCCAACTAACATTCCATGCACACAATGTTTTTTATTTTTATAGTGGGACTGGAGCAGGAATGGATGTTGTTGTTTCAAGTGTCAAGGCCTATATTGCTGCAATAAACAAGATGCTGAGCTTCAAGGAAACACCATCTGCTGAAAAAATCCCAGTCAATGCATCAAATGTTTCATAATTTGTGGTATTGCTTTCGTAATGAATGTAATGTAATGTAATAGTGTTTGGTTTACTTTTTAGAAGCTCTAAGACTTAGCTTCACATCAATGTGGTTTGTTGAAGTAATATGAGTCAATGTGATGCAGTCCCAAACACATACTAAATTATGTACTTTAGTGATATGCCGATTGATGGAGTGTTTTGTTTTGGAAAATGATTGTTGGCACGACAGCCAACGAGCACGAGTGTAAACGAACTAATAATAATCATCATCAGATGAATTGCTTTCCTATTTTCACTCGTGTTGTTGGTAAATTAGTTGTGATATACTAAATTATGTGCTTTTGTTAAGCGGAGTTTACAAGGTACAATGGCATGACTCACGTGGAATGTCCTTCTCCCTCACATTGAATGCCATAACTAAGTTTGTTTGATGAGTCAAATTTTGTTGGGTCAATGCATGAGCTAAAAAATTTGTTGTCCCATGAAAATGTTAAAATTTTTACTTAGCGGTGGAAATATAGTAGAAGTGCTTCTACACTGAAACAGGTTTCACCTCCGACTTAAATTTAAAATCACATTTGATAGTCTAGCAAACACTCCTTTTGTGATTTTTTTTTATAAAAATAACCATATTTTTCAATTTAAATACGAAAATAATCAATTTTTTAAATTAATTATCAAAATAATCATCTTTCACTAATGATGTGATAGTTAAACTGGCGCATCCAATTATCATTTAAAGGAGGCGCAATTGGAGTTGGCGTATGTTTGCAATACCATTGCCCCTAGGCGTCAGTGCATCTGACGCATGCATGCCTTGATGTCACATGTATACACTACATAGTGTATGCGTCAATGCATGTGGTGCATGCACCTTCTATTTTTTTTTTTAATTTTTAATTTTATAATTATGATTAATTAAATTAAATACTTAAATTAAAAATTATATTATATTATAAAAAGTAAAAATATATAGAATAGATAAGAAAATCAATGATTCACCCATTGAAACGGCTCTCTGCTCCACATCCAGGTGTGTTAGTCTGTCTTCGAGGTCTCCCACGATTTTCCTGAGGTGTTTGAGGTCTTTGAGTGCTGACATGATGCAATGGTAGCTGGTGTGAAGGTCTGGTGAAAGGTTCATCGATATTTGGTAGATTTGTCATTATCTGTCCCCAATAGCTAAGGGATTGTCGCTAACGGCGCTTCCGTAATTGAGTTCGGTGTCCATGTTATCGTAGTTGAGTCGTTGTGATTGAGTGAATTGTGGACGATATGGTTGCCAAAATAGGGACATTGAATCGGTTTGGAAACGAAGCAATGGTTCATGTGGTGTACTGAAGTCAAACAATGGTTGAGTGTTGTGGCGATGAGATGTTTGGGTGTTCATTGGTGGGGGCTACGATGACATGATGCTGAATCATATGAATCATCTGGGCTATAGACTGTTATGGTGGCTGCGTATGGTTTTTGGTGGTTAGGGTTTGATTCTTGGTTTTGAGTTTGGGTGTGTGGCATGAATTGGTTGCGATGTTGAGTGTTTGGTGATTGAGTCTATATGGTAGGGTGATGGTGTGAGGTTGGTCGTTAGGTTTGGGTGTGTTGACATTGTTCTTGGAAGGGGATTTGTTGTTCGGCGTATGATGATGAAACTCGTTGGCGTGAATCAATCAAATACCTTGGCCCATACACAAATTATGGCGTTGTAACCGACCTAAACCATGCCATATAATGTTGAGTTGGTCTAGCACCATGTATGACTAGTTCGTTTAAGATGTGTTGTCGTCGATTCCTCCAATGACGACACATCTCTTTTGTGAAGTCTCTAGTCAGAATAATTCCATTGATCATCGACTCTTTGTTGATGACAATCTCCCAAACACGTCGGAGGTTCTGGAATTTGTTGTTGTATGCAGAACTACATTTTTACACGGTCACTCTGGTGCATCTCCACAATGGTGAACCAAATAATTGATATTTTTGCTGTCCAAACTACAAAATCATCATGGTTAACCTGATGATCAAGATTCAAATATGACCTTCAGATAAACTGTACAAGAATATGACATGATTAGATGATATGTAATTGGATAATTTTTTTAAAACAAATGTAGAGTTGTGTAGTAGTATTACATCGTCTGGTCCAATGTGGTCAAATAGATTGCGATAAACTACTACAACGTGTTTCAGACACCTGTTGTAGTTCAGACATCAGATTGTCAAACGCAGATGCAGTATAGTGGATCGACAATATTCCATTGGAGAAGTGACAACAAATCTTGTGGAATCAATGAACTATGTCTTTAAAGGCATCTGAAACCTACCTATAACCGCTTTAGTGCAAGCAACCTATTTCAGGCTAGGAGCGTTGTTTGAGAGCAGACGTTCCAAATGGAGTTCAGTGTTACAATCCGGACAGTTGTTTAGTGATGCTTCAATGAAATTCATTAGAGTGGAAGCTGCCAAAGCTAACACACATGTGGTCACGGTGTTTGGCCGTACTAAAGGTTGGTACAGTGTTGTTGAGTCTATGAATCACAATGAAGGCATGTCGAGGGGATACTATATAGTGGAACTAGATAGAGGTTTGTGGGACTGCGGAAAGTTCCAAGCCTTTCGTATGCCTTTTTCCCATATCATATCGGCATGTTCAAAGGTTCGACGAGATCCATCCTACTTATTATCCGACGTTTACAAATTCATAAGCCTCTCAAATATTTACAAAATGCTTTTCAGTGGTAGCAAAAGAGGATTACTGACCTACATATCAAGGGGACATTCTCTGACACAATGAAGTAATGCAAAGAAAGAAAAAGGACCGCCCAAACAACACCCATATTCGAACCGAAATGGATATGGCGAACAAAATGGTTAGATTATGTAGTTCATGTCGTTAGCCCGGTCATAATGGTACTAACTGACTCAGTGTTGGAACAAGCACAACAAGATAATTTTAACTGTAACTCTTTTACTTTATATTAAAAACAACATTTATTTCATATGATAACTTTGTGAGGAAATACCATCACAAACAAATACAACACACAAGCAACACATAAACAACAACACAACAAACTACAACAAATAAAATATCATTACTAACAAATACAACACATAAACAACATAACTATGTGATTACAACCATCAAAACAATTTTGAACATAGTATACATCATCCTGTGAACGTCTTTGTAGGTCTTAATATTCACCCATACACGAACTTCTTCATTTTGTTTGAACATGAACTCAGGCCATTGAATTCTTCTAATCCTTTCACTCTCTGCAATTTCTTCATCTAACCAACGGTTCAACGTCCGATTAAGACGTTCAAACATTTATATATTCCAAAATTGAATCTTTATCGGAGACTGTACTGCTGAAAAGAATAAATCGGTATTTCTCTTGTGAATATATGAGTATGCAGACATAGTTAAAGAAAACAAAATTGAATGAGATTGAAGGAAAATGACAGGAGGGTAAGAAGTTGTGTAAAAAAATATAGAAGATGCGCAGTGTATTTATAGATCAACACACATGCATGCACCAATGCCCTAGGCGCCACACACACATGACACATGCATGCGCCAATGCATGTGGCGCATACTCACAAACACACATGCATGCGCCAGATACATGGGTGCCTAAGGACAATGACATTGCAAGCATGCGTCAGCTCCAATAACACATTTCTTAAATGATAATTGTATATGTCAGTTCAACTGATTAGTAATGAGATATGATTATTATAATAATTAATTTAAAAACTTGGTTATTTTTATATTTAAAATTTAAAAAATATGGTTATTTTAAAAAAATATTCTACATTTTGTTTTCATCAAATAACATAGACTTTCGTACATGCTGGTTTGCCTCGTACGTAAAAACACATTTTTACGCTAGACATTTAAAAGCCTAGGAATTGTCGAGATGGGGACAGCGATTCCATAATGTGAAAAAACACTTAACTTTGCCATATAAATTAGAGAATATTTGTCCTATATTTAGTAAATCCAGTGCGAACAGACATTAACATTTTAGCAAGCTTTCTGCTGCTGACATATAATTAGACAGCACCAAGATGCACGTGAAATATGATAGATCTGAAAACATGAAACAACTTCTACATCCTCGCACTACCTTTATTGTTTTATTACAAACAAGAGGACAAAAGGATAATAATGTATTACATGTTCACTACGTCCCATTTTAACAATCAAACAAAATACAATATCTGAGAAAGAAACCGCACATATTTTTGTAGAATATGTTAGAATTATGTAAGGATGATAATGGATAGAGCTTCGGCAATGTCGAAAATTTTACCCTATTCATTATTTATTCTCTCCCTATTTTTATATTATATTTTTTTCTTATTAAAGTGTCCTTAAATAAATAATTTATATTTAAGAAATTTTTAATTTTTTTCACTCTCTTAACTCTTTCAATACAAATTCTTTTTTCTTTTCATACCAAACATTTCCAACAACTTTTCTAATTCACGTATCATAAAACTTCACCACAAGTATTAGATTAAGTCTTCCAATTTTTATGCTACATATCGGAACTCATTTGCAATGTCTTCCGATTTGGTGAAACCTTCATTGAATATTCTTTATAAGTATTTTGATTGTTTGAAAAGTTAATGCATCGAAACGCTTTCAAAATGTGTTCTGGTTTATTTTTTTAATGATATTTTTATGTATTTTTTTTTGTTATTTTGACACTAGCGCGGACACGAGCCAAAGACGGTAGGACTCTAGAGCGTGGTTTAAGATAGGACGCTCCATCGACGTTAGCAGGTGAGGACGAGCATATTCGTGCATCTGCAACACAACCATTTGGCTTTTTAGAAGAGTCGTACGGTATATCTCTTTTGGTAAAGTGCAAGCATCACGTTGCTCAACATTTATGGTTCGGTGAGATAAGTAAATGACCTTTACTCTATATTGAATAATATTTAAATTTTTTATTTTGTGTTTTATAATGTGTATTTTTAATCATTTTCAGGAGAGAGATCTGAATAAAGAGTTGAAGGTTGTTGAACATGGTTTTCAAGCTTACATCGAGGGTTCCTCATAGTCTCCCACCATAGATGAAGAGTTGGATGAGTCATTCTAGTCTATCTTCATTTCAGAGAATTAGTTTGACGAAGATATACACAAATCCGATATCACCACTTGTAGAGAGATAACATCTAGAGACATCTTTATTTCACATGTTATTTGGTGATATGAGCATTACTCTAAACGACGTCTCTTGTCTGCTTCACCTGCCCATCAAGAGAGTGTTCTAGAGCCCTCAAGATGTCACTGAAGAAGTTGTTGTTGAACTTGTTGTTGATTACTTAAGAGTGCCACAGAGTGAGACAGTATGACATGTTCGTAGTTGCAGGGATGCTTATTATTATTTGGAGTGGTTATACGACTTAAAAGATCGTCGAGATGCTTGTAGATGAGACTGTGTGACTATAGCATATATGCTGATGTTGGTGGATTCTACAATTTTAATCGACAAGACTTTTACGCTTGTCGGGCCACGATATATGTTACTATCTACAGACTTGGAGAGACGTGAAGGATACAATTGGAGAGCAGTTGTGTTGGTTACCCTCTACACATATCTCAGAGATGTTTCCATGTTTGTTGCAAGCAGCTCAATGGATTTCCTACTCTGATATAAGTATTATTTTAATTTAGTTTATTTTTATTTATTAAATTTGTTTATTAATAGTATTAATTTCGTAAGAGTGCTTAATTCATGAGTATTTTCCAACACTTGGAAAAAAAGGAGAGAAACGAAAAATAATTGATAATTGTGGACTTCCTCGAGCTATGAGATGTGCATATAAGCAAGGAATCCTAAAGGTTGGTGAGTTGGGACCTAGTTTGGATGAGGTGACAAAGTTGTTCCATACCCGCATGACAGATGTGTTCATATCTTCTTCCCCAACTGATCAGTCACCATTTGTGTTAGTTTTGATGTCATTTGAAGGTCAAAAACAGGTGAATTGTTGTTAGTTTATGCAATAGTTTGAGCTTATTTTGGTTGATTTTTATAGAAACTTGATTTGCTAAGGTTTTAGTAATTCTGAGCTATTTTACGCATTGGAGGTAGTGTTTCATGTGTTTACAGGGCTTAAGAGTAAAAAGGAGTTGAATTAGAGAAGAAACCAGACAACAACGCATGAGCAGGAGAAATAGAGAGAAAAACACACATTCCCTGCCCATACGCGTATGAGGTCTCTCATTCACGTATGGTTGTTCAATATCACCTTCCAACATACACGTAACATCAGGAGGGAGGTGAAATTCAAGTCTCTGCTCATACGTGTATGGGAAGGCCCATATGCGTATGAGGCCAGCCAGCCAGACCCCCTCTGTGCAACCAGAAGCCTTACGCGTATGGCTACAGTTGGGCTATACACCCTACCATGTGCCATACGCATATGAGACAGTTTAAAAAGTGCTCATACGTGTATAGGTGGAGGTCATACGCATATGACACGGCCCAGATATAAAAAAGCCCATAATTTATCTATTTAGCTGAAAAACATAAATTTCCAAGGGTTGAACGATTTTTTAGTACAGAGGACGCGTTTTAGAGGCTGGAGCAGTGAAGAATTCTTGGTGGATTACTATTTTCATGAACTTTTGTGATTGAATACCTCTTTTCTTCCATTAATTTGTAATGTCTATAATTTCTCTCATGTTTTTTGTTATTGCTATGAGTAGCTAAACCCCCCAATGTTAGGGGGTATCCCTGATTCATATTTATGATATAATTCTAAAATTCTACCTTGTAATGACTTTGATTTTGTGATGTTTGATTTATTTATAATTTGTGCTTAATGCTTTCTCTTTCAGAAAAGTTGAGTTTGATATGTGATTAATATTTAGGTTGGACCGTCATTATTAATGCTTAATTGTGAATAAGTCATAATAGATATCACATAGACCAAGGGATACCCTGTGGAAACCAAAATATTCTTGATTAAAATAATACTTAATTTCATTTGTAATTCACCATGGACATAAGGATTGATTTGAATGATTAAAGGTTTTCTCAGTAAGGACTTAGGAGTAAACATCCTTAAGAACCGGTAGTCAATGTTATTGAATTAAGTTGTTGCGAGGTTAATTTATTATTGTCGATGAATTCAATCATACACTTTTCCTAGCATGTTCACTCATAATATTTTTAAACGATTCAACTGTTTTCTTTACTTTCTTTTGCATTCTATTTTTTACTTTTCAAACCAACAATCCAAAACCCCAAAGTCTTTTGTTTAACTAAATTAAAACACAAACTATGTATCGTCAAGCAGTCCTTAAGATAGATACTTGAGAAGATTTCTTTTATTACTACATTGGAATATTAGTACACTTGTTAATCTACCGATCAAGTTTTTGACACTGTTGTCGGGGATTGCCAAAGGTTATAGAGTTCACACTTTTATTTTTAGTTAAAATTTTGTTGTTCTGCAACTAAAATTGTATTTCAATTTTTATTTATTTTTACTATTATTTGGTTACTACTAATATTTGTCTAATATTTTTTTGTGAGGAAAGCCCTAAGTTGATTTTTCTTTTGACGCATAACCAGAAAGAACGTTGCACGCTTGACTTAGACAAGTAACACGAGCAAGGCTGGTTGATAACGAGGTAGACGATTTGGTTAAATCACATATAGATTCCAATAGAGAAGTAGAGGAACCGGTTATGGCTGAAACAAATGAAGAAAGACTTATTGGGGATTATGGTAGAGCAAATGCCCTTGGTTTCCGTCTAACTATAGTTAATCAACCGGTAAATGTGGCAAATTTTCAGTTACGCCCAACTACTATCCGACAACTTGAGAAAAGACGTTTCACAGGAAAGATTAATGAAGATGCAAATAAACATCTTCGAAGATTTCTTACTATGAGTACTACTTTAAAGATATATGGGCATTTTGAAGAAGCTAGGAAGTTGAAAATGTTTCTGTTCACTTTAGTTGAAGATGCCGAAAAACGACTTTATTCGCTTCCTGCTGGAAGTATCATTAGTTGGGAAGAAATGGAAACAACTTTTCTTAATGAGTATTTTCCTGCTTGTGTTTTTCTCAGGAAACGACATGATATAATTTATTTTAAATATAAGGAGGGAGAATGATTGGGTGATGCTTACAAGAGATTTAAGAGATTACTGGTTGCTTGTCCTACTTATAACTTAGATCAGACTAAACAGATACAAATGTTTGTTAATGGCCTCAAGTTGAAAACTAAACAACTAATTGATACAGATGTTGGTGGCTCATCTACTTTACAACAACCACTGTATCAAGAATATTATAGAAGCCATTGCTATAAATAAACACTTAGAATTGTATGATATGAGTGTAAGCAAGCTAGAGGGAAGGGCTGATTTAAACTTGCTGCTTAGAGTACAAAGATGGACGATCAAGTTGCTGCAGAAGTTGAAGAAAGACTCAAGGCAATGAATAAAGGTACTTAATAGGTAGCTCAAGTTCAACCAGTTCAAGCTGTGAGTTGTGAAATTTGTGGTGAACCTCATTATGCCATGCATTGTGTTGTGTCGCATCGCGAAAAACAACCGGCGGGAAAAGACACAAAGCCGCCACCGTGCGTTATTTATCTCAAAGGAGGGAAAGGAAACACTTGAATTAAACTTAAGAAAGGAAAGGAATGGTCTTACGACCAGAGATTGCAAGGTACGGGAGTCGGTTACGCAAGGGGAAGGTATTATCACTCCCTTACGTCCGTCGTACTCGACGGGATCCACACTCAAAAGAATAGAAAAAGATTGCTAATAAAACTGCTCAAAACTGCACAAAACTGGAATAAAATAGGTGAAAGACGGAAGAAGGGGAAAGCGGAGAAAGCGGACTCGGCAGGATGTCGCATCCTGGGCCTACGTAGTTTGTCAGAAACAAACATCAGAGTCAACGTAGTTCGGGGAAAAGGGAAACATGCTCGCTAGGACGTCGCATCTTATGCATATGTATCTTCTCTAACCAGAGGAAGAATCAGAGCACTCGTAGCTCGGCTAACGCACGCCGAAACAAGACGCTAAACAGAGACGCTGAGACGCCAAAAGAAATACTCAACTGGAAATGGAATGCCAATCGATGGACTTACATCCAACTCCGAACAAAACGAACACAAACAGGAAACCGAATGCCAATAGATGGACTTACATCAGACTCCAAACAAACAAACGCACAAACGGGAAACCGAATGCCAATAGATGGACTTACATCAGACTCCGAACAAAGAAAGGGTGAACAAGCACACACACCAAAACAAAAGAGTGGAAAAATAAAAGAGTGAAGAGTGGTGAACACACACCAAACAAAACAAAAAGGTTGCCCGGAGAGATCTCGCTCAATCTCCTGCCTACGTATCTCATCTGGTATGAGAATCAGGGCGACGTAGTTCCCCTTAACAGGGGAGAAACTTCTCTTAACCAGAGACTAGGGAGATAACGAACTAGTAGGGAGACTACGACTCGAGCCTAAAAGTTGTCATGCAAACGATCCCTAAGTTGAGGTCTCTAATCAGAACCTAACTCGCCCAGGAAGCAAGTCAATCTACACAGCAAGTAAACATCAATCACAGGTGAATAAGTATCACACTCTATATGCAAACAAGCGGCTCATACAAGGCTGGGCTTTAGTCAAGGGGTCATATCAACCTCGACAAACAAGCCAACACTGTAGGGGTGTGCTGAGGAGCTCTTAACCACTGACATTGACCGTCAGGGTGAGCAGATGAAAGGTAATGAGGGTTAGACCTCATAGCTCTTAACCCTGGCCGGGGTGAGCTTCAAATCAATGACAACGTGGGGATCCAGAATGAGGGACCCTACTCCACTTGACCGACTCTATACAAGATCTTGGGTTAGGTTCAAGAGCATCAGCACGTAGTGCGAGCATAATGAACGACTCAACGAATAACAGGGGACTGACTGCTAGTCCCTTCTATCTGTCAATTGCCTCTTCACTTAGGAGGACTTAACAAGTATCCATGCCTCAACAAGGAGGTCTTTATCACAAAAGTAAACAAACACAGTCATTGCCTCTTAAGGAGGACTTCAGCCAAATGCCTGCCAAAAGAAACGACAGGGCTTCCAGACTACATGGAGTTAGAGAATGATTACCTAGGTGGTATACCAACCACAACCAAAGCAAAGCTCAAGCAAGAGCTAAAAGCGACTAATGTACCTGTACAAAAGTCAAACAAGTCAATATAATATTCAGACAAACCAAACAGACAATCAACACTCTTCCAATATGTACACAATGCAAGTCCTATGTGTAAACAACTTTAGTGAGTTCATCACCAAGGGACCTACAACACAACAAAGGTTAGTGGACAAAGTAATTCGCATCTCAAGTAATGAGATCACATCAACCACTAGAGCTAGATGCTTGAACCTGAAATACAAAGCTCAATCGGTGAGTACAAACCACTAGTACCAAGACTAGGGTCAAAGGCAAAGCAAATAGTCAAAACAGCAGCCAATATTCCACATGAAGCACATTTAATCAAGCAAGAACATATCCTAAAAAGGATCAAACTCAAATCATAAGGCAAAGCCATCAAGTGATCAAGCTAAGAGAAAAGGCACACAATATGATCATATTTGGACATCAAGAATAGAAAATCTACATTAAAACAGAAATGAATCCAATGATCATGAAATTTTTTATGTAAGCTCAACACATTAAACACAAGCATCATGCAAAAAATTAGAACCAGAAGAGCTCAATTGACATGTGTATGAAAATGAACACAAGCAACATCCAAATGTGTGACACAAATTGTCACACCTAAACTTCATGTGTCCAAAACAGAGATGAAAAATGATAAAAATGCCAAACCAATTCTCAAAAATCATGTTTCATGTTATGAATGAGCATGTCAAATTTCAAGGCAATTAGACAATCAATGAGCATTTCACAATTAATTGAATGAAGCATGGTAGATTTGCATACATGTTCAAACACAAAACACATTTAAAATCCAGCCACAATAAAATCAGGAAATTGACTTCACAAAATAGTAGACATCTATACAATCATGTGAAAAAAATTGCATTCAATTTGGATTAATTTTCTATTTTTTATGAATTTTGGAATTTTGAAGAAAATAAAAGGAAATAATGTGAATCAACATGTGGAAATGAAAAGAAAAATTGGAAACAACATCATGAAGTATTGAACCCAGGTCTCTATGGTTATAGGCGCTTCAGCATGAAATTAAATTGGAACAATTGCCATGCCAAGAATCGAACCGTGGTTTTGAAGGCTGCCAGTGCGTTTCAATTGAAACGCAGCGTTTGGACATGAAAAAGGAAATGGAATGGAAAATTAAAACTACAAGCGCAAGGAATCGAACGGGCGACTCCAAGGTTCAAGCGTGCTACAGTATGAAACCCTAGAGCATGAACCAGATGACCGGAACAGTGCTTCCGGTCATCTTCTCCGACGGTTCTCCGACGAACATCACATAAAAATTTCCAGAATTAAGCATAGCACATATGGATCGAAAGATCTCGTCACGTAGAGCACGAATCCAACATTTATTTGATCTAACTCTCAATAATAAGCACAGATCGAATGAAAACATAATGTACATCAAAAGTTCAACTCAGCATATCTCACTCAATATTTAGCCAAATCTAAAACTATTGATATCAGCATCATCAGCATCAAAAGCTCTATCAGTTCATGGCAATAAAACAGTAAATAGTGAGATTCAAAATCCAACCTTCTTGGAGAGCAGTGAGCTGATTTCGTGTGTTCAAGCTCCAGCAATGTCCAGATCCACTCCTAAGCTTGTGTATGGAAGCTTTATACACGAATTGATGCTTGAATCCACCTGTATGCAGCTTAATTTCCAAGATCCATGTTCATCTTCTTCAAGCTTGGTGCGTGCATGATTCTTGGCCAAATTCTCCAATCCAATGCTCGATTTGTACTCAATGATGCAAGATGAACACAATTATGCAAGAAAATTGATGTGTTATGTGAAGAATTTTGAAGTTTGAATTGAGAGGATTTATGGAGGGAAATGAGATTTTGAGATCTAGAATGTGTAATCTGTGCAAAACAGTTAGGATTATCTATTTATACCCTGTGTTAATTACCATGCTAATCCAAATTAAGCTTGGCTAATGGAAACTTAATGAGAAATGAGGTGTAAGACCAATTTGGCAAATGTGTGGTGCATGGAGATTCTACACGTGAACAGTGCACATGCATGGTTCAAAGTCACTTAAAATCATCCAAAGATCATAATGGCATTGGTATTTTTCATGTATGATCAATAGAATTTGAATTCTCCATTTTCCCTCCAAAGTGTTCATGCATGGACAAATGATCATGTGAGTTAATTTCATGCAATGCAATGGTAGATTTGGAAAATATTGGTCACAAGAAGCAATTTGCAAAAAGAGTGGCTCAATTTGGAGTTTTGTAGCCAAAGTTATGCCATGTTGAACTTCCATGCACACTTGGTGATCATTTGCTCATAACTTCTCAACCATTCATCAGATGCTCATGATCTTGGACTTTTTGAAAATGGGAGAGAAAGATCTTCAACTTTCATGTTGACCAAAATTTCATTTGAAGCTTCTTTGATGTTTGAAAGTCAAGGTGAATGTGGTCCAAAAACTTGCCATTTTTGGAAACTTGAAATTACAGGTCACTTTCCATTTTTGGAAACTTTTGATCTGGCTTCAAAATCTTCAAGATAGATGTTTGACATGATGAATAGGCCTCTTTTGGACATGAATGAAGTGTCTCAAACCATTCCCCCATCTCATAGACCTCAGTTGACTTTCAGTTGACCTTTATGGGCCTCAGATGACCTGGAAATGCACTGATGAATTTGGGCCTCTACCACTTGGTACAGTTGCTTCAAAATGAACCTTGGCTCATATAAGCTCTCTAGAATAATCATGTGGCCTTCATCTCAAGGAAAAACTTGCTCTTTTGTACTGATGAATCCTCTTGATGCCAGTTCTTGTTGATAAGATGCAATGCAATATGAAATGATATATGACCTAAAAAAATAAGATGAATGCATGAATGGGGGGTGCAAATTTGAGGTGCTACATGTTGCAACTGTGCAACAAATTGAAGAAGTTAATTTTCTGAAGCAGAACAATCCATATTATAATACTTACAATCCAGGGTGGAAAAATCATTCAAAATTCTCCTGGAAAGATCAACAAGGGAATGTTCAGAAACAGGATCATATTCAGTATCAGAATTAACAACAATTTCGACCTCAGCAAAACTATCAGAATTAGTTCCAATAATAATATCAACAACAAGCCTCTAAGAAGGCAGATTGGGAAATAACCATTGAAAAGATGACAACTCAAAACTCCCAGTTCGAAGAAGAGACAAGAAGCAACCACATAAACACTACAACTTCTATTAAGAACCTCGAAGTGAAGATTGTAACACCCTTCTAAATTACCCCAAATATTTAATTAAATCAACCAATATATACATCAGAGTAAAGGTGCAATTAAGGGTGTCACACAAACACTTCACACCATTCACCATAATAACTGTCATGCTCTTTTGTTAATTCAAAACATAAAGCATTTGCACAATACGCAGCGGATAGAAATCAAATCAATCATGCAAAACATGTAACACATTACATGTAAAATTATTCAACAAGGTAAAACATCCCGTCCCGATGTTACATCTATCAGAGCATGACCCACTAAGGAGACTACACTAGACTCCAAGCACTAGCTTCTACTCAATCACTGCTCGTTACCTGAAAACATAGTTGTAAGGGTGAGTTCCTCAATCAATATAATAAGCATTATAAAATATCATGTAATGCTAAGTAATTCAACACATATAATCACCCTAATCAGATCACACATATTCAGCAACGGCAATATCAACTCATAATCATCATCATCATCATACTCAAACTCAACACAACCATAAAACACACATATAATATTGGAATACATCCATTCATATTATACGCCATAAATACATACATTATGCAATGAGACTCCATGCATGCGGTACCGAATATTCGTGAACATATAGTTCAACCTCACCGATCAAATCCAGATACGACTACCAAGCTCACTAGTCCCACTCATTTGAGACCTAGTGACTCACTCACTAATTCCTCACCATGGGAATTAGCTACCACCCCAAGGGCTATGCTATGCACGCTAATCACCTAGCATGCAAACATCAACAACAATCCACAATACTAACTCACTAATTCCTCACCATGGGAATTAGCTACCACCATAAAGGCCAAAATATGCAAGCTAAATCACTTAGTCATGCAAACATCAACAATCATCCACAATGGACATATGCTCACACTCTAAGCCATAAACAGTCCATTCATAATTTCATACATGATATACACATTCACAACATTATGCATACCATCATACGTCATCAACATATTTATCACATAATCATATTATGTCATGCCACATAATCAATCACAGTATTAGCACACTCTACTAATACCTATACTGCTCAAAACAACGGGAAATGATCCCTACTCTATCATACATCAGCTAAATTACATTACTCAGCTGAACAACCAAAAACTGCACAACAACAGCACAGAAAAATCACAATCCTGCCCATACGCGTACTGCTTAGTCCCATACGCGTATGGCCCATTTCTACGCCAATCCCATACGCGTATCACCTGTCTCATACGCGTATGCTACGCGTACCACTTCCTCATACGCGTACCAACAGAGACCAAATCACGTTCAAAACATCATCTTCCTCATCCATACGCGTATTGCCTAGTGCCATACGCGTACCAGGCCATCTCATACGCGTATTGCCTAGTGCCATACGCGTATGACCAGAAACCAGATTTCCAGATCTGCTATGGTTTTCTCTGCTACGAGATCTCCCAATTCCAACCTCCTACAATCCAATTTTACACAGTAATCGTTCATATCATCTAACACGAATCATACCCTATTCAATTTCACCAATTCTAACATTTTTACATCTAATTCCTACGAATTCCTTTCAATCATAATCCAATTTCGTTCATCCAAAAGTTCACAATTTCATCATGCATCATTCCAATTAGAGTCAAATCAATGGTCTATCACTACCCACTACATGTTATCCCATAATACCCATTAATCGACGATAAACCCCCCTTACCTGAATTAATCCGGTAATCTTTAAGCTCCAAGCTTTTCTCTTCTCCAACCTTCTTCCTCTTGCTCTGTCTCTTTGCCCTTTTCCTCTTTTCAGCCGCTTCTCTGCTTTTCACGTAAAAACCCTTTTTCCAAAATGGAACTCTTTTCTTATTTCCAACTTATATACTTTCCAATAATTATTATTCCAATAATAATAATAATAATCCAATAATTCCAATTATTTAATTAAATTAATAAATATAATATTAACTTAAATTAAATAATTATCTTATTTTTATCGGGGTGTTACAACTCTCCCCCACTAAAAGAGTTTTCGTCCTCGAAAACATACCTCAAGCGAATAACTCCGGATAAGACTCCTTCATCTGACTCTCAAGTTCCCAAGTCACATTTCCACCTACTGGTCCTCCCCAAGTTACCTTTACCAAAGCAATCTCTTTACCCCGCAACTGCTTCAACTCTCGATCCTCGATCCTCATAGGTGATGTTTCAACAGTCAGGTTATCTCTCACCTGTACATCATCTATTTGGACTACATGCGACGGATCAGGAATGTACCTCCTCAACTGAGACACATGAAAAACCTCATGCAAATTCGCAAGTGACGGCGGTAAAGCGATACGATAGGCTACCTCCCCTATCCTCTCCAAAATCTGATAAGGACCAATAAATCGAGGTGTCAACTTCTTCGACTTCAAAGCTCGACCAATTCCAGTTATCGGAGTAACACGAAGAAACACATGATCTCCCTCCTGAAACTCAAGTGACTTTCTCCTCTTGTCGTGATAACTCTTCTGACGACTCTGAGCAATTCTCATCTTCTCCTGAATCATCTTAATCTTTTCCGTAGTTTGTTGAACAATCTCCGGTCCAACCACAACACTCTCACCGGACTCATACCAACATAAAGGTGTCCGACATCTCCTACCATACAAAGCTTCAAACGGTGCCATACCAATGCTCGAATGAAAACTATTGTTGTAGGTAAACTCAATCAAAGGTAAATAACAATCCCAAGCACCTCCCTTTTCCAAAACACAAGCCCTCAAAAGATCCTCTAGTGACTGAATCGTCCTCTCAGTCTGACCATCAGTCTGCGGATGATATGCAGAACTCAATCTCAGCTTAGTTCCCAAAGCCCTCTGCAAACCTTCCCAGAACTTCGACGTAAACCTAGGATCTCTGTCCGAAACAATACTAGACGGAATACCATGCAAACTTACAATTTTCTCAATATACAACTCGGCTAATCTCTCTAACGGATAATCCATTCTGATCGGAATGAAATGAGCCGATTTCGTCAATCTATCTACAATCACCCAAATAGCTTCAAAATTCTTACTTGTCCTCGGTAAACCAGAAACAAAATCCATACTGATACTATCCCACTTCCACTCTGGAATAGCCAACGGTTGCATTAGCCCAGACGGCTTCTGATGCTCAATCTTTGACTTCTGACAAGTCAAACAAGAATAAACAAAACTCGCAATTTCTCTTTTCATTCCCGGCCACCAAAATAACTTTTTCAAATCATGATACATCTTCGTAGCCCCAGGATGAATACTCAGGCCACTACGATGTCCTTCCTCAAGAATACTCTTCTTAAGTTCGGTAACATCCGGAATACACACCCGATTACCAAATTTCAAAACACCATTCTCATCAACTCTGAATTCACCACCTTGACCTTGATTCACTAGAGTCAACTTATCAACCAAAAGCACATCGGATTTCTGACCCTCTCTAATCTCATCCAGAATACCACTCGTTAACTTCAACATTCCCAATTTAACACTATTGTGAGTACTCTCACACACCAAACTCAAGTCTCTAAACTGCTCAATTAAATCCAATTCCTTAACCATTAACATAGACATATGCAATGATTTCCGACTCAATGCATCAGCCACTACGTTTGCTTTACCCGGATGGTAATTCAAACCAAAGTCATAATCCTTCAGAAACTCTAACCATCTCCTCTGTCTCATATTCAGCTCTTTCTGATCAAACAAATACTTTAAACTTTTATGGTCACTGAAAACCTCAAATCTTGACCTGTACAAGTAATGCCTCCATAACTTCAGAACAAATACCACGACTGCCAACTCTAAATCGTGTGTTGGATAGTTCCTCTCATGAACCCTCAGTTGTCTCGAAGCATAAGCTATAACCTGCTTGTTCTGCATCAACACACCACCCAAACCCAACAATGAAGCATCACAGTAAACCTCAAATGATTCCGACGAACTCGGTAATATCAGAATAGGAGCAGTAGTTAACCTTCTCTTTAACTCTTGGAAACCTTCTTCACATTTTGAGTCCCAAACAAACGCTTGCCCCTTTCTAGTCAACATCGTCAACGGTAACGCCAACTTAGAAAATCCCTCGATGAACTTCCTATAATAACCAGCCAAACCAAGAAAACTCCTTATCTCCGAAACTGACTTCGGAACTTCCCACTTAGATACCGCTTCTATCTTAGAAGGATCAACAGCAACACCATCTCTTGAAATCACATGACCAAGAAAACTAACCTCTTCTAACCAAAATTCACACTTTGACAGTTTAGCAAATAACTTCTTTTCTCGTAGAACTCCTAAAACCACTCTCAAATGCTCAGCATGCTCTTCTTCAGATTTCGAATACACCAAAATATCGTCAATAAACACCACAACAAACTGATCTAGGTACGGATGGAAAATCCTATTCATATACTCCATAAACACTCCAGGCGCATTAGTCACACCAAAAGGCATTACAGAATACTCATAATGTCCATACCTCGTTCTGAAAGCAGTCTTCTGAATATCCTCAGTTTTCACACGTATCTGATGATAACCCGATCTCAAATCTATTTTACTGAACACACTCGCACCAACCAACTGATCCATCAAATCATCAATCCTCGGCAAAGGATACCGATTCTTGATCGTCACTTTATTCAGTTGCCTGTAGTCCACACACAACCTCATAGTACCTTCTTTCTTCTTAACCAATAACACTGGTGCACCCCACGGTGACACACTCGGACGAATAAATTTCTTATCCAACAGATCTTCCAACTGACTCTTCAATTCAGTTAACTCAACAGCAGACATACGGTAAGGAGCCATTGACACCGGCCTAGTACCAGGTACCAAATCAATCGAGAACTCAACTTCACGCTCTGGCGATAATTCATTCACTTCTTCCGGAAACACATCAGGAAAATCACACACTACGGCTAGATCGCAAATCACCAGTTTATCTTTAGCCTCCAAAGTCGCTAACAGCATAAACAACTCTGCCCCATCGGCTACTTCCTCATTCACCTGCCTTGCTGATAGAAACAAACTCTTCCCTTCCTCAATCTCAGGAAAGATCACAGTCTTATCAAAACAATTGATATAAACTCGGTTAGACACCAACCAGTTCATACCCAGGATAACATCAATCTGCACTAGTGGAAGACACACAAGGTCCATCCCAAAGTCTCTACCAAAAATACTCAAAGGACAATTTAAACAAACTGAAGTAGTAGTCACTGAACCCTTCGCAGGAGTATCAATCACCATACTTCCATGCATCTCAGATATCTCTAATCTAAGTTTCACAGCACAATCCAAAGATATAAAGGAATGAGTCGCACCTGTGTCAATAATAGCTACAAGAGGAAAGCCATTAATATAACACGTACCTCGGATCAAACAATCATCTGCAGAAGTCTCAGAACCCGATAAAGCAAAGACCTTGCCTCCCGACTGGTTCTCTCTCTTCGGCTTAGGACACTGTGGGCTAATATGACCTAACTCTCCACAGTTGAAACAAGTCACAGTCTTCGACCGACACTCTGCAGCCAAATGACCACCTTTTCCACACTTGAAACACTTCCTCTCAGCACTGGTACACTCATGGACATGATGTCCAGCTTGACCACATCTGTAACACTTAGCAGGGGCACTAGAGTCTCCCCCACTAGGCCTCTTCATTCCACTCTATCTATGGAAACCTTTGCCAGCTGCATACGGTTTCCCACGATCATTCTGATTCTTGCCTTTCCTATCAACCCTCTGCTGATAGCTTTCCGCTCTGGCCTTGGTATCCTGTTCAAAAATCCTGCAACAGTCAACCAAATCAGAAAACACTCTAATCCGCTGATATCCAATAGCCTGCTTGATCTCGGGACGCAACCCGTTCTCAAACTTCATACATTTCGAAAATTCCCCAGTAGCCTCATCATAGGGAGTGTAATACTTAGACAGCTCTGTGAACTTAGCAGCATACTCCGTAACAGACCGGTTGCCCTGCTTCAATTCCAAGAACTCTATCTCTTTCTTTCCTCTGACATCCTCTGGAAAGTACTTCCTCAGGAATCTCTCTCTGAACACAGCCCAAGTGATCTCAGCATTCCCAGCAGATTCCAACTCAGTGCGGGTAGCAACCCACCAATCATCTGCTTCTTCTGACAGCATATGCGTACCGAACCTGACCTTCTGGTTATCGGCACACTCAGTCACTCGGAAGATCCTCTCGATCTCCTTCAACCACTTCTGAGCACCATCTGGATCGTATGCTCCCTTGAACATTGGAGGATTGTTCTTCTGGAACTCACTCAGTTGACGAGCAGCTCCCATTCCCACAACATTCGGATTCCCTCCAAGTACTCCAGCTAGCATACCCAGAGCCTCAGCAATCGCAGCATCGTCTCTACCTCTTCCAGCCATCTCTATTCTGAAAACCCAATCAAGCTAAAACAATAAGTAGTGATAGGGTTACACAACACCTATCACGTACAGGGAAACAGAATAATTACGACTCGACTCGACCGACTATGCTCTGATACCA
Organism: Lathyrus oleraceus; assembly: GCF_024323335.1. NCBI lineage: Eukaryota > Viridiplantae > Streptophyta > Magnoliopsida > Fabales > Fabaceae > Lathyrus > Lathyrus oleraceus. The sequence continues at coordinate 516,361,838 of NC_066584.1, forward strand.
CTAATGTAACACCCTTCTAAATTACCCCAAATATTTAATTAAATCAACCAATATATACATCAGAGTAAAGGTGCAATTAAGGGTGTCACACAAACACTTCACACCATTCACCATAATAACTGTCATGCTCTTTTGTTAATTCAAAACATAAAGCATTTGCACAATACGCAGCGGATAGAAATCAAATCAATCATGCAAAACATGTAACACATTACATGTAAAATTATTCAACAAGGTAAAACATCCCGTCCCGATGTTACATCTATCAGAGCATGACCCACTAAGGAGACTACACTAGACTCCAAGCACTAGCTTCTACTCAATCACTGCTCGTTACCTGAAAACATAGTTGTAAGGGTGAGTTCCTCAATCAATATAATAAGCATTATAAAATATCATGTAATGCTAAGTAATTCAACACATATAATCACCCTAATCAGATCACACATATTCAGCAACGGCAATATCAACTCATAATCATCATCATCATCATACTCAAACTCAACACAACCATAAAACACACATATAATATTGGAATACATCCATTCATATTATACGCCATAAATACATACATTATGCAATGAGACTCCATGCATGCGGTACCGAATATTCGTGAACATATAGTTCAACCTCACCGATCAAATCCAGATACGACTACCAAGCTCACTAGTCCCACTCATTTGAGACCTAGTGACTCACTCACTAATTCCTCACCATGGGAATTAGCTACCACCCCAAGGGCTATGCTATGCACGCTAATCACCTAGCATGCAAACATCAACAACAATCCACAATACTAACTCACTAATTCCTCACCATGGGAATTAGCTACCACCATAAAGGCCAAAATATGCAAGCTAAATCACTTAGTCATGCAAACATCAACAATCATCCACAATGGACATATGCTCACACTCTAAGCCATAAACAGTCCATTCATAATTTCATACATGATATACACATTCACAACATTATGCATACCATCATACGTCATCAACATATTTATCACATAATCATATTATGTCATGCCACATAATCAATCACAGTATTAGCACACTCTACTAATACCTATACTGCTCAAAACAACGGGAAATGATCCCTACTCTATCATACATCAGCTAAATTACATTACTCAGCTGAACAACCAAAAACTGCACAACAACAGCACAGAAAAATCACAATCCTGCCCATACGCGTACTGCTTAGTCCCATACGCGTATGGCCCATTTCTACGCCAATCCCATACGCGTATCACCTGTCTCATACGCGTATGCTACGCGTACCACTTCCTCATACGCGTACTAACAGAGACCAAATCACGTTCAAAACATCATCTTCCTCATCCATACGCGTATTGCCTAGTGCCATACGCGTACCAGGCCATCTCATACGCGTATTGCCTAGTGCCATACGCGTATGACCAGAAACCAGATTTCCAGATCTGCTATGGTTTTCTCTGCTACGAGATCTCCCAATTCCAATCTCCTACAATCCAATTTTACACAGTAATCGTTCATATCATCTAACACGAATCATACCCTATTCAATTTCACCAATTCTAACATTTTTACATCTAATTCCTACGAATTCCTTTCAATCATAATCCAATTTCGTTCATCCAAAAGTTCACAATTTCATCATGCATCATTCCAATTAGAGTCAAATCAATGGTCTATCACTACCCACTACATGTTATCCCATAATACCCATTAATCGACGATAAACCCCCCTTACCTGAATTAATCCGGCAATCTTTAAGCTCCAAGCTTTTCTCTTCTCCAACCTTCTTCCTCTTGCTCTGTCTCTTTGCCCTTTTCCTCTTTTCAGCCGCTTCTCTGCTTTTCACGTAAAAACCCTTTTTCCAAAATGGAACTCTTTTCTTATTTCCAACTTATATACTTTCCAATAATTTTATTATTCCAATAATAATAATAATAATCCAATAATTCCAATTATTTAATTAAATTAATAAATATAATATTAACTTAAATTAAATAATTATCTTATTTTTATCGGGGTGTTACAAAGATGGGTCAGATAGTATAACAAATAGTTGGTTCTTAAGCTCAAGGCACCTTTCCGAGTACAAAAATACCAAATCCGAGAAATCATTAAAGTGTCAATTTTGTTGAAACCATATATCAAAAAGAGAAGTTCCCAAAGCCAGAAATCAAATGGCAATGTCTGCAAAGAGTAAAATGTGAAGTGATTAAAAAAGAACTACATGTGTCACAACGGGCAAAAGAGAGCAATTATAGCACCAATTCCAGAGATTATACCCATGTCAAGGTTGTTGATCTACTGTCACACACGGTTCAAAAAACGAGTTTAAAAGTGTAGTAAAACGGAAGCGACACTCGAATATCGTATCACAAGGACTCTTGAATGTTGTTCCCAAACGAATGAAAAGAAGGGGTTTTTTAAGGTTCATAACTTAAATCGAAGATGATTAAATATAAAAACAAAATTGATAAATAAGTTAATCTATTGTATCAATTTTTAACTTATCATCGATTATTATAATTTCAATTTTCTAGTTGATTCGATCCGATTCAATTAGAATACCCACTGACAAGCGCAATTGGTATTGTGTGATATATGTTCCTAATTTCCGAATTAAGCAAACGGATTTAAGCAGACGCAACTTAATCAAACACGATAACGAAAAAGCTACGCTAACGTGATTATAGTTAAGAATCATACAAACAATCAAATTTAATCAATTATATCCTATAAGAAACAATCTAATTAAGCAAACGAAAATAATTGAATTAAGCTAACGAGTTTATAGAAAGAATTGAAAAGAAATCGAAATTAAACTGAAATTAATAAAAATCTCAAAGTGGAATTTAAATACAGTAGATCAACTTTTTGGGAATTAGCACTCCATTGTATTCGTATGCCCTATTCTCTATTTCATGAATGATGAATCTTCCAATCCTAAAACTATTAAGTTGTTTAAATAGAGCAATGAAATTCGGGCTTAATAGCAACTGACCCAAAAAAATACAAAATCGGTCTAAAAACTAAGTATTTTCTTAAGTCTGGAAATAAAACGAAATATTTGACTATTCTTCACTCTCAATCAGCTTATTACTTCAACATGAAACTTTTTTCTTAATCTCTCAGCTTTCGAACGCCTATTCTAACGCGTCAATCTGATTCTAGTAGCTCAAGTTATGATTTGTATAGTGACAAGATATCAAATAACTATTTATGCTGAAAATAAAGTACGGAAATAAAATAAAGCCAAAAATAAACTTAAATATAAAAACCCATTAAAATAGTAAAAATAATAGAATAAACTATATATTTGCCTAAGTACAATAGTAGAAGAAGGTGCATCAAAATGCACTTATCAAATTCCCCCACACTTGAGCTTTTGCACTCTGAGCAAAATTATAAATTCAAAATTCAAAACAGAAAAAACAAGAACAAACAAAACATGCAATTCCAAAGGTTATCAAGATACAAGGTGCAAGCAAAATTCTAAGTCTAAGTTTCAAGAAAATGATATTAGTAAGTAACTCTTTTGTGACATTCAAAGCAATTATGAAAAACAAATTACCAAAGAGTACATCAAAAGCAGCAAGATCCTCATAAGATAAAATTCACTAAACTCTCAAGTGTTTAGATTGACTGTTTGCACTCAAAGCACATCATGAAAGAAAGTACTACCATACGCTTGAAAAGACTCTAACATCCACAATTGAACTACATGTACACAAAGATCAAAAGGACTTTTATTGGGTTGTAACTTGGCCAGGGTATGAATGAGATAAATCCCAAGGGGTACTAAGACAAGATTCAAAGGAAGAAAAGAGACATGAAAGAACTTGCAGGAGTTTAACTACATTCATCCACTTTCAAACAACAACTTTCCCGCTATTTTTTTTTTCAGAAAAAAAAATGTAATGACATCCTTCTTTCCTTTTTCCACTTTGTTTTTTAATATTTTCTTCTTCTTTTTCTACATAATTTTTTTCTCTTTCTGCCAACTTTTGAATGAAATATCACAACTATAGTTATTCAACGCCACACAAACTCCAAACAAGACTCTTTCAATCCTATGAATGGGTGATAACATTGTTTTTCACTTTCAGACTTGTAATGAGTTTAAACAAAGAATGAGATAATATGCTAAATGGGCTTTTTGGCTAATGGCTAAAAAAATAAACAAAACAAAAACAGTTTGTCTTTATCATATCAATTGTATAAGTAAACAAAAAGTTTCAACAAGAGTTCATTCAAGTTCTAGAGACTAACAGACATGAGTGAAATCACACAAGAAAGAAAGAGATGGATTTTTTAATGTTATCCCTTAAAAGACTCAAAATCTCACAAGGTTAATTAATCTACCACAAATGATGTACAATTTATAGTTTAGTCCTACATATCATATTAAGAATGCACAAAAAGAATCAATCATATCACACCATAAGTCTTTAATCAAGAGAACAGAGAAAATACTCACAATTGCAACTCGAAAACCACCGAAAAAACATGTCATTTTAAAAATAAAATAAAACAAGTAAGTAAATGAAAAACAAGAAGAAACACAAGTAAATGATTTCATCCACGACACATAAGACACACATTGTCTTCAATGAAAAAACATAAGTATAAAATAAGAAAGAAGAGAGATAGGAAAGAACACACTCGAGGAGTCAAGGCGGATAGATGACCGCATAAACGACATTTCTCAAAGAGAACTCTTTTATATTATCTTCTTCCAAAGTGGGGCTCTCATGGAGTAACTTAAGACGGTGTCCATTGACTTTGAAATTTTTAACAGTGTCTTCACTTTAGACACCGCCTAAGGCATCAAATAACTATCAACAAGGTATCAAATAACTATTTATGCTAAAAATAAAGTACGAAAATAAAATAAATTCAAAAATAAACTTAAATATAAAAACACATTAAAATAATAAAAATAATAGAATAAACTATATGTTTGCCTAAATACAATAGTAGAAGAAGATGCATCAAAATGCACTAATCACTGCCATAACATGAAGTAAAAAGTTGCTGAAGAAGAAGGGGAAAAGGCGACAAAAAAGGATCTAAATGAGAAAAAAATTGAGAAATTTCTTGAAATATTCAAAAAGCAAGAGATCAATACTCCTTTCTTTGAAGAACTAGAGAAAATGCACATGTACCAACAATTTATGAAGGAGATGATCTCTAAAAAGAGAACAATTAGAGATGAGCCAGTAACCCTTATGGAGAAGTGTAGTGCAATGTCACCGGGTTGGAGAATCCCTATCAAATAGAAAGATCTTGGAGCTGTAACAATCCTATGCACTATAGCATACAGAACCTTCAAGAAGATTTTGATTGATTCGAGAGCTAGTGTGAGCCTGATGCCATTGCCCATCTTTCAAAAACTTGGAATTGGAAAGGTCAACAATACATGGACAAATCTAAAATTTGCATATCACTCCATCAAGCATGCTTATAGGATAGCGGAAGACGTACTCGTGACAGTAGAGGAATTTAGATTTCCTGTTAATTTTGTGATCATAGACATGCCTGATGATGAAAAGACGCCTATCATTCTTGGTCGACCATTCCTGCTTACAAGTCAATGCAATATAGAGATTGAAAAAGGCATACTCACTTTAAAATCTTATGATGATGAAATAACTTTGGATGTGCTTGAAAATAGGAAACAAGAAGGTGAAAAGGGGAATCAGTATCAAGTAAAAAAATTTGAGGAAAGCCCAAGTCAAAAACCATCACCAGATAAAGTTGCAAGGAGGACATACCAAATTGTGTCACCTCCATTAGCAACCCTGAGTGAAAACAAAATCCTAGATCCAATCCAAAAACTAAGAAAAAGAAGAGAGAACGAAATAGAGGTAAGGGTGTGGAAGCAGGCAATGACTTGTGGTACACAGTGAATGTTGTCTCCGAGAAAGATGGGTCTTTTGTTTCTGATAAGAAAAGAAAAAAGGTATGGAAGCTGAAGTATCTCCCATAATAGGGGAATGAGGCACCGAGCTATGGACGTTAAAAAGCGCTTCTTGGGAAGCAACCCAATTGAGGTATCAGTAGTTTAATTTCAGTAATGTGTTTTTCATTTTAGTGTGTTTATTTTAATTGTTAAAAGTTGTGTGTTACAGAGCCAAGCAGACAAGAAAAAATTGCACAGCCAAGGCATAAAAAAAGAAAATAAAAAATAAAAAATTTGAATCTTCTGCCCATGTATGGCCTAGTCCATACGCGTATGAGGATGCCCTTTTTTCCTTTTTTGCATGCCCTCTGCACATACGCGTATGAAGTTGCGCACATTTTTCTAATTTGAGGGTCACTACCGGCTTTTTTTACCAAAATACCCCAATTTTTCAAAAAAAAAACCCCAATCTACCTTGCTTTTAAGAGGAGGCACCAGAATGCGCCTCCTCTTAAACTTAGAGAGGAGACCCCAATTGGATTGGCTAGGGGTCCTTGTGTTGCCAATCTAATTGGCGCCCATGTGCAAAGCATAAAGGGAAGCGCTAATTGGATTAACACCTCTGTGTGTTTTGTCATTTTTTTTGAAAAAAAGTCTACGTGATAGATAAATTCGAAATCAGACCAATTCATATTAATATTAATTTCCGTTTACACAAAAAAGACTAATCTTGATGACCAAGATCACCTAATCGACCTCCGGTCCCACATCCCTTAGCTACCCGAACCCGTGGCCCTAACCTACGTTGATGGTTGACCATAGGTGTTTGAGTATTTGAGGGCCCAAGAATTCAAGAGAAATTCAAATTTCTTGCATTTGAAAAAATGGATTGAATCCTGCATAGGATCAGGTATTGTGTCAAAGATCACATATCAAAATCCAATTTTTTTTAGAACAGTCAATGCAAATTTTTCTCGTTGAAGGTACAGGATGATGAAGATGTTGAATATATGTTTGTTAGTCACAAACATTCTGGTTGCAACTCTATTGAGTTGTATATTACTATCCAACCAAGTATACCATCTCAGCAATCTCAAATAACTAATCAAGTTGAATCTGGTGAATCTGATGAATTTGATTCAGAAAACTCAGATGACGCCGACCCAGAAGCAGAAGTAGAAGTCAATGTCATTGATGAAGAAGAAGAAGAGATCGAGACATAGGCCGATCATATGTTGAACAATAACATTGAAGATGATGATCAACCAGCGCCATTACCTCCAAGTCATGTATATAATCCGCCTGAACATATGACAAACATGGATCTGAATGACGATGAAACATCCAACAGTGTTTTTTATAACCCCTATCCATGATCAGAAGGCGAGTTAAAGGTGGGAGACATGTTTCGCACTAAAGAAGAATGTGTGCGAGCTATTAAAAAATTTCACATGAATAACTCTGCTGATTTCACAGTGAAACGCACTGATTCAAGAAGGTATGTCATCGAATGTCGTAACATCCTTTGTAAGTTTCGGTTGGCTGCGTCTCACAAAAAGAAAAACGACTCTTGGGAGTTAGCATTAATAGACCCACCTCACAGTTGCATTGCAACTAATGTTGAACAAGATCATCGTAAATTAAGCGCTGCATTGATATGTCAAGGCATTTTGCCGCTTGTTAACAAAGACCCATCAGTGAAGGTGAGTATAATAATATCTCATATCAGAGCAAGATATAATTATACTCCATCTTACAAGAAAGCATGGATTGTAAGGACAAAGGTTGTTGAACAGGTATTCGATAATTGGGAGGATTCATACAAATAATTGTCACGGTTTTTATAGGCCCTAAAAACATATGTACCATGAACTGTTTCAATTATGGAGACATTGCCAACATTTACGCCAGACGGAACCCGTGTTGTTGGAAATAGAATATTTCACTACCTCTTTCGGGTGTTTGATCCGTGCATCAAAGGTTTTGCATTCTGCAAACCTATTATTTAAATTGATGGAACATGGTTATACGACAAATACAAGGGTATGTTGCTTACGGAGGTTGCATAAGACGGCAACAACAATGTCTTTCACATTGCCTTTGCTCTGGTTGAAGGTGAAACCGCTGGTGGTTAGGGTTTCTTTCTTCGACATCTCAGAATACATGTGGCTCCACAAGCCAATCTCTGTTTGATTTCTGATAGACATGCTGCCATTGAGAGTGCTTACAATAACCATGACAACGGATGACATGATCCTCCTTCTACCCATGTCTATTGCATTAGACATATCACACAAAACTTCAGGCGTGCAATCAAAGATAAGAACATTCGCAAAAAAATGGTGAATGTTGGGTATGCTCTAACTCAGTCGTCATTTCAATATTACCGCGATGAAATTAGACTGTCTAATGCAGATGCGGGAAGATGGGTGGATAACATACCAGTAGAGCAGTGGACAAGGGTATTTAACGGTAGAGGTCAATACTTTTGGTACTTGTATCAAATTATTTATTAATAATAAAAGGTTTTTTCTTTATTATGTTTGTTTAATAAAGTCCCTAGAATAGATAGTCCGTTTAATGTATCAAGTGTGACTTAATCATGAGATCCCACTAAACATAAGGACACTATTCTTAAAGTATATGTAGTCGATCTTTGGTGTGAAGTGGGATAACATTAGAGCATTAAGACTATTATGTATATAGACTGATGATCACATCTCATGGATCATGGATAAGGAGTTATCAAGTCTTAAATATAGGTATGAATATTAGGAGTAATATTTATACTGGATTGACCCGCTATGAGAATACTATATAGAATGCTATGAAAAGTGTCATAAGTTATTCTCATGGTGATAGTGGTGTATACCACCCTTTGACTTGAAACCACTATGGACCCTAGATGTTGATTCGAGTGCCTTATTACTGATCAAACATTGTCTGTAACTGGATGACCATAAAGACAGTTGATGGGTACTCCACGAAGCATGCTGAGGGACATGAGTGACCTACATGGAATTTTCCCATCCTGCATAACAGGATAAATGTCTAGGGGACCAATATTGAACTAGATAAGGATGACACGGTATATGCCTTGTGTTCAATATAGACATAAGGGAAAAAGGGTAATTGTACACATAAGTATTATCACGGAAGGATTTGTCAGATCACATGACATTTTCGTGTCTTGGGTAGCAGTGATGTGTTGCTAGATACCACTCACTGTTTATTATGTTAAATACGTGATTTAATATAATTGCCAATATCGCGAAAACCTACAGGACCACACACAAAAGGACGAATTAATGAGAGATAGAGTAAATAAGGAACACCGTATGGTACGATGCACTTAAATGAATTGTAGAACATCGTAAGGTACGGTGTACTTAAGTAGAATACGAGATATGGTAAGGTACCACGCGCTTAAATGATTTTGGCATATCATAAGATATGGCCATATAAACTTAAGTGGGCTTTTTAGCTTGTAGCCCACACAAGTGGTTCTATAAATAGAACCCTTGTGCATAAGCATTTGTTCAGTTGAAATTTTATTTCTCTCTCTCTCACTCAAAGCCTTCATTCGTAGCAACTATTACTGAGATTGAAGGAATCTGTTCGTGTGGACTGAGTAGAGGCGTTGTTACCATTCAACATCCGTGATCACTTCTTAGATCTGCACCAAAGGTTTCAATCGCCACAAGAGGTAACGATTCTATCACTGATCATGCCCATTCGTAAGGATCACTAAAGGAGAAATTTTTTAATTTGTGTTGCGTTTTGGATCGCTATTCTCCTTCAGCAACATGACAACAAACCTTGTGGAATGCATGAACGACATATTCAAAGGCATTAGAAATCTACAAATAACCGCTTTGGTCAGAACAACCTATTATAGATTGGCTTCTACCTTCGTAACCAGAGGTGAAGGATGGAGTGGAGTGTTAATGTCGGGTCAAATATTCAGTGAATGTTGTATGAAAGTGATGAAAGAGGGGAGTATCAAAGCTAGTACACACGCGGTAATAGTCTTTGACCGTCATAGGCAAAATTTCAGCGTACAGGAAACAATGGACCATAATGAGGGGAGGCCAAAGTTATCCTATGTTGTCGAACTAAATAAAAGTTGGTGCGACTATGGAAAGTTTCAGGCCTTCCGTATTCCTTGCTCCCATGTCATTGCGGCATGCGCACATACTCGCCAGGATGCTTACAATCATCTATCTGATGTTTATAAGGCCATTAGCGTCATGAATGTGTATAACAAAAGATTCTCGGTGCTACCAATGGAGGAATACCGGCCTCCATATGAAGGTGACATAGTTTGACACAACGATGAGATGCGAAGAAAGAAAAAAGGACGTCCAAACAGCACACGTATTAGAATAGAAATGGATACGACTGATAAAATGATAAGACTATGTAGTACATGTTGTCAACTAGGACACAATAAGAACAATTATCCCAATTTAGGAGCAACATCTGCATCATACGCTAGTATCTCCTTTTCAATTTTGTAACCTTGGATTTTTATATATCATTATATTTTTGTTACAACAACGTCAACAATAAACATCACTACAACATAAGCAAACTTAAAACAGAATATTCCTAACTTATTACAACAATCAAACTGATGCCATATCGTCTAAACATCATTTACCTAGAATCCTTATCCGTTTTGACTCACATCCAACCAAATATACTATCGAGTCTCTCAATACTTCTAATTTTTTCCCCTTTTGGTATTTTTCCATCTAACCAATGAACCAGCTCCCTCTTCAGTTTATCGAAACTAGTGATGTTCCAGAAGAGCATCAACATCGGAGGTTTGTCTCTCGAATAAACCACCTTTCCATAGCGACGACGAACACCAAACATGTTTGCAAAATGATGAAATGAAATGTGGAAAAATTATTCATACAACACCTCTATTTATAACACAAAAAATTGCACTTTACACTGAGGCGCCAGACCAATTGGCGCCTCCTCTTCAAACTAACACATGGGCGCCAATTGGATTGGCAACACCATATGTTATAGCCAATCTAATTGGCGCCTCCTCTCTAACTTTAGGAGTTGATGCTAATTGGTCTGGCGCCTCCTTTAAAAGGTGGGGTAGATTGGATTTTTTTTTAAATCAGGATTATTTTGGGATTTTTTTTGAAAAATAGGGGTATTTTGGTAAAAAAAATCGTCACAGCCCATATGCGTATGAAAGCCTCCATACGTGTATGGGGAATGCAAAATTTCTGGTAATTTTTCAAAAAGATGGTCCATACGCGTATGGCCAGGTGATACGCGTATGTGTCATACCCTAATTTTACCCCTAAAATTCCACCTATCATATTATTTGCATTTCAACCAAGATCACAAGCATGGTGTCCTCCTAACTTTCACCTATTTGGGTTCGCCTTTAAGGGAGATCATTAAGCATTCTTTGTGTTTTCTTTTTACCTTTTTGCTTACTTGTATTCTAACTTTTCTAACCTTATTCAAAATACAAAAATATGTGTTATTTCTTTTTTCTTATTGTACAAGGTAGGGACATGCAATCAAAGGGTCAAGCTTGGTTTCTAAATTTCTTGATTCCCAAGGTCAAAGTTTGGTCAACAAGTGGTCCACAAGATCTTCTACTTCAAGGAATGACCTATAATCTTAGGTCACATCCATGTCAAGCTTCATTCAACATCATTTGATCAAGAGAAGTTCAAATTTAGTGCTTGATTCAAGTATGGTTCATGTGTTTATTTCCATGCCATCTTTATCCCATTTCCAAGCAATTAATCAAGATTCTTCAAAGGACAATCAAGTTTCATTCATTTGGTATTCAAGTGATCATCATTGGGCCTTTGGATGCAAGAAAAGGGCAAGAAATCACAAATTGGTACATATTTGGTTGACCTAGCATCAAGTATGGCATGTCACTTGGTCCAAACACCATAACTTTCTCATTTCTCAATATTTTTGGAATCTATTTTGAGCCAAATGTCACATTTGAACTCCTCTACAACATTTCTTCAAGGTTCAAACATCAATTTTGCCTCTAAGTACACCAATTTTGGAATTGTCCAAGATGCCCATGTATGCACAAAAGTAGGCCCAAGACCTGGTCAACATAATGCCTGGCCTTGAATTTCAGGTAAAGACCCCAACTTTCCATCCATGCCATTTTTAACTAAAGCATTATTCTGATTTGATTCTTTTTGCATCTGATTCTTCACCATGAGGATATCATTTGGCACAAAGAATATCTCAAAATACACAAGTGGATTTCATTTGGCCTAGGCTCAAACATGGTACCTCAAGCTCTGCTTCTTGCGCAAGTTTCAGGTCGTGAAATTCATGCCAATCTCAAAATGGGACAACCTGCACATATGCAACATCTTTGACAAAGAAAAACGCATCTGAACAAGTGCAAAACGACTTGGTTTCATCATCAACTCACGCATTTCATGTTTCATTTCAAATGGATTGCAAATCATTAAAATTCAGACCTAATTCACACGAATTTGCCTATATTTCACACGTACCATGATCTCACTTCATTCCATATAAATAGAGGAATATTTTTCCTTCATTGGCAAGCTTTGATAGCCAAGGAAGCTCTAAAACCATTTGAATCTGATACCTCAAAAAAACAGTTGATAATTTCTTCAATTCAAGCTCTTTTAGCTTCGAAGCTTCCCTTAGAATCATCCATCGACACCTTCTGAAACTGACTAAAGCATTGTCGTGGCTTAAAACTCCTTGGAACCAGACTTCAAAATCCACCATTATTGACCTCTGAAGTTTCAATGGGAAAGGTAGATACAAGTTACATTTCTGAGCAAACAAGTTACTAGTGTGTTCATCGTGATTCACTGATCAAAAGTCCTCAACTACCTTGAATTTATTCTTCGTATTAATCATTTTATTTTACTTTGAAGAACTAGGGTTCTTCTTGTTCTTAAGCAAATTCTCTTTGCTTATAGCCAATCAATGACCCTGATGCAAAGAGACATGAATGATGATGTGTTAGGCCAGTAAATCCATGCTTGATTCTAGCTAAAAACACTAGTTCATGAAGCTTGCAAAATCAACTCAAGGTTGAACACGAAGTTGATGCACGTGTTTTGGAGCCAAATATTCAAACCTGGCCAATCACAACCTGACACATACCTTTTTCAAATTCTAGCCGTTGGTGCCTATTTCCTTTTATTTTATTTTTTCATTTTTCTTTTTCCTTTTACTTTTTGATTTAATTTTTAATGATTTTTAATTCATTTTGATCCTTTTTTTTTACAGATAATCCATAAAAATATTTTGCATCACATTTATTTTTAGTATAATTTTTAAAATCATTTTTGCATTTAATTGATACTTTCTTTTATTTTTAATTTTATTTTCATTTCCCATTTTATTTTTGATCATTTTTAAATATTTTTTGCATCCAACTTTTGAGGCCTTTTTTATTGTAATATTTATGACTTCTCATAATCTTCTCAATCATTTCTTTTATGTTTTGATGCTTGATTTGATTTTTCTCTTTAATTTTCCTTTTTAATCAATTTTAAATCCTTTTTTGGTTCTTTTCTTTGTGCAACTTGATGTTTGAGCTTGAGTTGTTGACTTGGTTGATCAATGATTCTATATTCCAAGTCATCCATAGATGGTATCTTAGGTTGATTCAATCTTCTCTAATTCAATATGTTGATAGGTGATCATTTGATCATATTTTTGATACTTTGAGTTAGTGATAGGTCATCCCTAGGTTGTGTCATATGTTTGGGTCTCTTGATTTGTTTGATAGTGGTTCCTAACTTAAACACTTGAGTTTTCTTTCATTTTGCCTTTTGTTCTCTTATTTTTTCTTGGAGTTTTGAATAATTGCGCCTCATGCCTTAAGAGTTTGATTTTGTATCAACACTCTTACATGATTGCCACATACATTATTTGCCTCATGATCACTAAATTGTTACATCTAACCTCTTAACTTTACATTTATTATCTTTGCATTTATGTCATTTACATTCATGTCATTCACATTCTTGCCTTTATTTTTTGCCTTTTATTGTCGTCTTATTTCAAAAGGACAAAAACATGATAAAATGGCTGAAACCCTAAAAAGCTTTAACATGATTTTGTGGACTTTGTGTTACCATCCCTTGCTTGAGGAATATTTTGGACTTTGGAATTTAGGACTTTGTACTTTCCCCTTGATTGTAGTATATCTAACACTTTGTGATTCATATAAGACCTTGTGATCCCTCTGGACCCCTTTGACCTTCCATGCAAGACTTGTATGTTTCTTTGTGGCTTTGTTGTTCATATTGATCTTTTGATATTCATCTGATTATGTGCTTTTTCTTTTCATCTCGTGGCTCAATTTAAAGGGAAATGAATGCTTGTTTTGACCCATGTCAAATGCTTGCTCCATCTTGTGGTTAGTACACTTGCACACAGAAAGGCTTTCTCTTGAGCTACCTTACAATGAGACCTTTTATTTCATGTCATTTACCTTATGTTTTAGGATAGTCTTTTCATCTCCGTCCCACTTCTTCAATTTTAAAAACTTCTCCCTATTTCAAAAGTCTCTTGTTTTCAAACTTCACACCTTTTCTTAACAAACCTTGACTCTGTCAAGTGATCCAAAAAATCTTTTTCTCAATAAATGCTAAAATAACTAAGCATACTTAAATATTTTTTCAAAACTTCTAAAAAAGACAAGCCTCATAAAACTTCTTTTTGTGCCTTTGCGCACTTTTCTTTTCTTTTAAGAGCCTTTTTTTTAAAAGATTGGATATTATTCTTGTAGTGATGCAAACCTTATACTTCTACAATATGTTGAGAAATGATTGATATTTTCCAATTGAATGTTGAGACTTACTTATGAGAAATTCCAAGTAAAAATCCTCCACATCAAGATGATGTAAATGCTCATTTCCTCATACTTATGGGTAGTAAGCTGAGTTTTTCCACTCGAATACGACAAAGTGTCTTTTCCAATTAAAATCAACCAACAAACAAACCAGCTCTTTTATAGACACGGATTTACAAGTGGTTCCTATGGAGTACCATAGATGTGAGTGATGCTAATACCTTCCCCTTGCATAACCAACCCATGTATCCAAATTTCTCTTTTGCTTTACCTTTTGTGGGTTTTGTTCGATCTTTTTCCCATTTCCTTTGAAAACAATAAAGTTCGGTGGGGACTCTTATTTTTCTGAGATAAGTTAATCAATAGCTTAATCTCAAATTCTTCCCGCAACAACAGTATGCAACGGTAACTTGGCAGCATACACGTATGATGTAACACCCTTCTAAAATACCCCAATTATTTAATTAAAAATAATAAACATATAACAATTCAGAGTAATTATGTCATTCAAGGGTGTCACACAATTATTCACACCATTCAACAATATAACAGTCATGCTCTTTTATTAATCCAAAACATAAATATTTGCATAAAACGCAGCGGATAGAGATCTCCTCAATCATGTAAAACATGTAACATTCACATGTAAATTATTCAACAATATAAAACATCCCATCCCGATGTTACATCTATCAGAGCACGACCCACTAAGGAGACTACACTAGACTCCAAGCATTCGCTTCTACTCAACTCATTTCTCGTTACCTGAAAAATAGTTGTAAGGGTGAGTTCCTCAATCAATATAATAAGCATTATGAAATATCATGTAATACTAAGTAAATAACACATTAATCACCCTAATCACAACATACAATCAGTAACAGCACATCAGCTCAACATCATACTCACACCAACATAAATCACAAGTATAATCTCAAATCATACTCCATAACATCACAAACACACGTATAATATTGGAATACATCCATTCATATTATACGCCATACATACATTATGCAATGAGACTCCACACATGCGGTACCGACTATTCTTGAACATATAGTTCAAGCTCACCGATCCCTCCAGATACGGCTACTAAGCTCACTAGTCCCACTCATTTGAGACCTAGTGACTCACTCACTAATTCCTCACCATGGGAATTAGCTACAGCCCCGAAGGCTAGACTATGCACACTAATCATCTAGCATGCAAACATCAACAACAAACCCACAATGGTTCACTCACTAATTCCTCACCATGGGAATTAGCTACAGCCCGAAGGCTATGCTATGCACGCTAATCATCTAGCAATGCAGCATCAACAACAATTCACAATGGACATATGCTCACACTCTAAGCCATACAACAGTCCATTCACAAATACATGCATAATACATACATTCACATCATTATGCATACCATCATACATCATCAACACATGTATCAACACATCATTATCATGTAAATCAATTAAACACAGTATTAGCACACTCTACTAATACCTATACTGCTCAAAACAGCGGGAAATAATCCCTATTACATCATACGCCAACATAGGCCAACTCTCAATTATGTACACAACATTAAAAAGTCAATTTTTCCACTCTGCAACAGTGTTAACCGGTTAACGCCCTGGGTTAACCGGTTAACGCAGGCAAAACACGCTCACTGCCCAAAACTTAACAGTGTTAACCGGTTAACGCCCTGGGTTAACCGGTTAACGCAGGCAAAACAGCACCAATTTCACAATTCGCAACAGTGTTAACCGGTTAACACCCTGGGTTAACCGGTTAACGCAGACAAAACAGCAGTTCCTGCGCTAACACAAGGCAGAACGCAGAATTCTCCGCATTTTCCGCCGTTGGAGGACTTCCGGACCTCCGATTCCGATTCCGTAAAAAGCTATACGTTCGGAATTTCACAACTAACCCAAACACAGATCCAATTACAATCTAAATACAATTTATCCAACATAATTCTTCAGCATCAACAATCCCAATTAGGGTCAAATTAACGGCTTATCACTACCCATCACATATTATCCCATAATACCCATTAATCGACGATAAACCCCCCTTACCTGATTAATCCGGCAAATCTTTGAGCTCCAAGCTTTTCTCTCTTCAACCTTCAGCCCTTGCTCTGTCTCTTTGCCCTTTTCCTCTTTCACGATCGTTTCTCTGTTTTCACGTGAAACTTTATTTCCCAAAATGAACTCTTTTCTCTTATTTCCAACTTATATATTTTCCAAATAATAATAATAATAATAATCCAATAATAATAATAATAAAATTTCCAATTATTTAATTAAATTAATAAATAAATTATTAACTCAATTTAAATAATTATTTTATTATTATCGGGGTGTTACAACTCTCCCCCACTAAAAGAGTTTTCGTCCTCGAAAACATACCTCAAGCGAACAACTCTGGGTAAGACTCCTTCATCTTACTCTCCAGTTCCCAAGTCACGTTGCCACCTGCTGGTCCTCCCCAAGCTACCTTCACCAAGGCAATCTCTTTACCCCGCAACTGCTTCAACTCTCGATCCTCGATCCTCATAGGTGATGTTTCAACAGTCAGGTTATCTCTCACCTGTACATCATCTACTTGGACTACATGCGACGGATCATGAATGTACCTCCTCAACTGAGACACATGAAAAACCTCATGCAAATTTGCAAGCGACGGCGGTAAAGCGACACGATAGGCTACCTCCCCTATCCTCTCCAAAATCTGATAAGGACCAATAAATCGAGGTGTCAACTTCTTCGACTTCAAAGCTCGACCAACACCAGTTATCGGAGTAACACGAAGAAACACATGATCTCCCTCTTGGAACTCAAGTGACTTCCTCCTCTTATCATGATAACTCTTCTGACGACTCTGAGCAATTCTCATCTTCTCCTGAATCATCTTAATCTTTTCCGTAGTCTGTTGAACAATCTCCGGTCCAACCACAGCACTCTCACCGGACTCATACCAACATAACGGTGTCCGACATCTCCTACCATACAAAGCTTCAAACGGTGCCATACCAATGCTCGAATGAAAACTATTGTTGTAGGTAAACTCAATCAAAGGCAAATAACAATCCCAAGCGCCTCCCTTTTCCAAAACACAAGCTCTCAAAAGATCCTCTAATGACTGAATGGTCCTCTCAGTCTGACCATCAGTCTGCGGATGATATGCAGAACTCAATCTCAGCTTAGTTCCCAAAGCTCTCTGCAAACCTTCCCAGAACTTCGATGTAAATCTAGGATCTCTGTCCGAAACAATACTAGACGGAATACCATGCAAACTTACAATCTTCTCAATATACAACTCGGCTAATCTCTCTAACGGATAATCCATTCTGATCGGAATGAAATGAGCCGATTTTGTCAACCTGTCAACAATCACCCAAATGGCTTCAAAATTCTTATTTGTCCTCGGCAAACCAGAAACAAAATCCATACTGATACTATCCCACTTCCACTCTGGAATAGCCAACGGTTGCATTAGCCCAGACGGCTTCTGATGTTCAATCTTTGACTTCTGACAAGTCAAACAGGAATAAACAAAACTCGCAATTTCTTTCTTCATTCCCGGCCACCAAAACAACTTTTTCAAATCATGATACATCTTCGTAGCTCCAGGATGAATACTCAAGCCACTACGATGTCCTTCTTCAAGAATACTCTTCTTAAGCTCAGTAACATCTGGAATACACACCCGACTACCAAATTTCAAAATACCATTCTCATCAACTCTGAATTCACCACCTTGACCTTGATTCACTAAAGTCAACTTATCAACCAAAAGCATATCGGATTTCTGACCCTCTCTGATCTCATCCAGAATACCACTTGTTAACTTCAACATTCCCAATTTAACACTATTGTGAGTACTCTCACACACCAAACTCAAGTCTCTAAACTGCTCAATCAAATCCAATTCCTTAACCATTAACATAGACATATGTAATGATTTCCGACTCAGCGCATTAGCCACTACATTTGCTTTACCCGGATGGTAATTCAACCCAAAGTCATAATCTTTAAGAAATTCTAACCATCTCCTCTGTCTCATATTCAGTTCTTTCTGATCAAACAAATACTTTAAACTTTTATGGTCACTGAAAACCTCAAATCTTGACCCATACAAGTAATGCCTCCATAACTTCAGAACAAATACCACGGCCGCCAACTCTAAATCATGCGTCGGATAGTTCCTCTCATGAACCCTCAGCTGTCTTGAAGCATAAGCTATAACCTGCTTCTTCTGCATCAACACGCCACCCAAACCCAACAATGAAGCATCACAGTAAACTTCAAATGATTCCGACGAACTCGGTAATATCAGAATAGGAGCAGTAGTTAACCTTCTCTTTAACTCTTGGAAACCTTCTTCACATTTTGAGTCCCAAACAAACGCTTGCCCCTTTCTAGTCAACATCGTCAACGGTAACGCCAACTTAGAAAATCCCTCAATGAACTTCCTATAATAACCAGCCAAACCAAGGAAACTTCGAATCTCAGCAACAGACTTCGGAGCTTCCCACTTAGATACCGCTTCTATCTTGGAAGGATCAACAGCAACTCCACCTCTTGAAATCACATGACCAAGAAAACTCACTTCTCCTAACCAAAATTCACACTTGGACAACTTAGCAAACAACTTCTTTTCTCGTAGAACTTCTAAAACCACTCTCAATTGCTCAGCATGCTCTTCTTCAGATTTCGAATACACCAAAATATCATCAATAAACACCACAACAAACTTGTCTAGGTACGGATGGAAAATCCTATTCATATACTCCATAAATACTCCAGGCGCATTAGTCACACCAAAAGGCATTACAGAATACTCATAATGTCCATACCTTGTTTTGAAAGCAGTCTTCTGAATATCCTCGGTTTTCACACGGATCTGATGATACCCAGATCTCAAATCTATTTTGCTGAACACACTTGCACCAACCAACTGATCCATCAAATCATCAATCCTCGGCAAAGGATACCGATTCTTGATCGTCACTTTATTCAGTTGCCTGTAGTCCACACACAACCTCATAGTACCTTCTTTCTTCTTAACCAACAACACTGGTGCACCCCACGGTGACACACTCGGACGAATAAATTTCTTATCCAACAGATCTTCCAACTGACTCTTCAATTCAGTTAACTCAACAGCAGACATACGGTACGGAGCCATCGATATCGGTCTAGTACCAGGTACCAAATCAATCGAGAACTCAACTTCACGCTCTGGCGGCAATTCATTCACTTCTTCCGGAAACACGTCAGGAAAATCACACACCACGGCTAGATCGCCAATCACCAGTTTATCTTTAGCCTCCAAAGTCGCTAACAGCATAAACAACTCTGCCCCATCTGCTACTTCCTCATTCACCTGCCTTGCTGATAGAAATAAACTCTTTCCTTCCTCATTCTCAGGAAAAATCACAGTCTTATCAAAACAGTTAATAGAAACTCGGTTAAACACCAACCAGTTCATTCCCAAGATAACATCAATCTGCACTAGTGGAAGACACACAAGGTCTATCCCAAAGTCTCTACCAAAAATACTCAAAGGACAATTCAAACAAACTGAAGTAGTAGTCACTGAACCCTTCGCAGGAGTATCAATCACCATACTTCCAAGCATCTCAGATATCTCTAACTTAAGTTTCACAGCACAATCCAAAGATATAAAGGAATGAGTAGCACCGGTGTCAATAATAGCTACAAGAGGAAAGCCATTAATATAACACGTACCTCGGATTAAACGATCATCTGCAGAAGTCTCAGAACCCGATAAAGCAAAGACCTTGCCTCCTGACTGATTCTCTTTCTTCGGCTTAGGACACTGTGGACTGATATGACCCAACTCTCCACAGTTGAAACAAGTTACAGTCTTCAACCGACACTCTGCAGCCAAATGACCACCTTTGCCACACTTGAAACACCTCATCTCAGCACTGGTACACTCATGGACACGATGTCCAGCCCGACCACATCTATAACACTTAGCAGGGGCACTAGAGTCTCCCCCACTAGGCCTCTTCATCCCACTCTGTCTCTGAAAACCTTTGTCAGCTGCATACGGTTTTCCACGATCATTCTGATTCTTGCCTTTCCTATCAATTCTTTGTTGATAGCTCTCTGCTCTGGCTTTGGAATACTGTTCAAAAATCCTGCAACAGTCAACCAAGTCAGAAAACACTTTGATCTGTTGGTACCCAATAGCCTGCTTGATCTCAGGACGCAACCCGTTCTCAAACTTCACACATTTCGAAAATTCTCCAGCAGCCTCATTATAGGGAGTATAATACTTTGACAGCTCTGTGAACTTAGCAGCATACTCAGTAACAGACTTGTTACCCTGCTTCAATTCCAAGAACTCTATCTCTTTATTTCCTCTGACATCCTCTGGAAAATACTTCCTCAGAAATCTCTCTCTGAACACCGCCCAAGTGATCTCAGCATTCCCAGCAGATTCCAACTCAGTGCGGGTAGCAACCCACCAATCATCAGCTTCCTCTGACAGCATATGCGTACCGAACCTGACCTTCTGGTTATCGGCACACTCAGTCACTCGGAAGATTCTCTCTATCTCCTTCAACCACTTATGAGCGCCATCTGGATCGTATGCTCCCTTGAACATTGGAGGATGGTTCTTCTGGAACTCACTCAGTTGACGAGCAGCTCCCATTCCCACAACATTCGGATTTCCTCCAAGTACTCCAGCTAGCATACCCAGAGCCTCAGCAATCGCAGCATCATCTCTACCTCTTCCAGCCATCTCTATTCTGAAAACCCAAACAAACTAAAACAATGAGTACTGATAGGTTACACAACACCTATACCGTACAGGGGAAACAGAATAATTACGACTCGACTCGACCGACTATGCTCTGATACCACTAATGTAACACCCTTCTAAAATACCCCAATTATTTAATTAAAAATAATAAACATATAACAATTCAGAGTAATTATGCCATTCAAGGGTGTCACACAATTATTCACACCATTCAACAATATAACAGTCATGCTCTTTTATTAATCCAAAACATAAATATTTGCATAAAACGCAGCGGATAGAGATCTCCTCAATCATGTAAAACATGTAACATTCACATGTAAATTATTCAACAATATAAAACATCCCATCCCGATGTTACATCTATCAGAGCACGACCCACTAAGGAGACTACACTAGACTCCAAGCATTCGCTTCTACTCAACTCATTTCTCGTTACCTGAAAAATAGTTGTAAGGGTGAGTTCCTCAATCAATATAATGAGCATTATGAAATATCATGTAATACTAAGTAAATAACACATTAATCACCCTAATCACAACATACAATCAGTAACAGCACATCAGCTCAACATCATACTCACACCAACATAAATCACAAGTATAATCTCAAATCATACTCCATAACATCACAAACACACGTATAATATTGGAATACATCCATTCATATTATACGCCATACATACATTATGCAATGAGACTCCACACATGCGGTACCGACTATTCTTGAACATATAGTTCAAGCTCACCGATCCCTCCAGATACGGCTACTAAGCTCACTAGTCCCACTCATTTGAGACCTAGTGACTCACTCACTAATTCCTCACCATGGGAATTAGCTACAGCCCCGAAGGCTAGACTATGCACACTAATCATCTAGCATGCAAACATCAACAACAAACCCACAATGGTTCACTCACTAATTCCTCACCATGGGAATTAGCTACAGCCCGAAGGCTATGCTATGCACGCTAATCATCTAGCAATGCAGCATCAACAACAATTCACAATGGACATATGCTCACACTCTAAGCCATACAATAGTCCATTCACAAATACATGCATAATACATACATTCACATCATTATGCATACCATCATACATCATCAACACATGTATCAACACATCATTATCATGTAAATCAATTAAACACAGTATTAGCACACTCTACTAATACCTATACTGCTCAAAACAGCGGGAAATAATCCCTATTACATCATACGCCAACATAGGCCAACTCTCAATTATGTACACAACATTAAAAAGTCAATTTTTCCACTCTGCAACAGTGTTAACCGGTTAACGCCCTGGGTTAACCGGTTAACGCAGGCAAAACACGCTCACTGCCCAAAACTTAACAGTGTTAACCGGTTAACACCCTGGGTTAACCGGTTAACGCAGGCAAAACAGCACCAATTTCACAATTCGCAACAGTGTTAACCGGTTAACACCCTGGGTTAACCGGTTAACGCAGACAAAACAGCAGTTCCTGCGCTAACACAAGGCAGAACGCAGAATTCTCCGCATTTTCCGCCGTTGGAGGACTTCCGGACCTCCGATTCCGATTCCGTAAAAAGCTATACGTTCGGAATTTCACAACTAACCCAAACACAGATCCAATTACAGTCTAAATACAATTTATCCAACATAATTCTTCAGCATCAACAATCCCAATTAGGGTCAAATTAACGGCTTATCACTACCCATCACATATTATCCCATAATACCCATTAATCGACGATAAACCCCCCTTACCTGATTAATCCGGCAAATCTTTGAGCTCCAAGCTTTTCTCTCTTCAACCTTCAGCCCTTGCTCTGTCTCTTTGCCCTTTTCCTCTTTCACGATCGTTTCTCTGTTTTCACGTGAAACTTTATTTCCCAAAATGAACTCTTTTCTCTTATTTCCAACTTATATATTTTCCAAATAATAATAATAATACTAATCCAATAATAATAATAATAAAATTTCCAATTATTTAATTAAATTAATAAATAAATTATTAACTCAATTTAAATAATTATTTTATTATTATCGGGGTGTTACATATGATATGCGATCTAGAATTTCAACTACTTTTGGTCTCTGCCCATATGCGTACGAGCAATGTCGTACGCGTATGGCCCTACAGAATACATATGATATGCGTATGTCGCATATGGGCATCTATATATAATTTTTCTGACACTTTTCTGACATTCTGCACCTTTAGTTATACGCGGCCTTGTTTGCTCCGACATTTCTCTCTGAGATTTTCTTGTTTTTCCCTAGTTTCTATTTGATATAGGTCTGATGTGATATATACTAGCTTTCATGGACACTTCTTCTTCATCATCTTATGATGCTGGCAGGTTTTCCTCTGCTGAGAGCCAAGACATGTACTTTTATTTGTTGCACAGGAAAATCATTGAGGAGAGAGCCTTCAACCTCCACCCAGATTAACATCCTGATATCCAGGTTATCATGAATAAGCACAAACTGACCTATATGAACAGTCAGCTGGTGGCTAAGGAGCTGGTGTTGGAATTCTATGACAATGCTTACAGACCCCCCCCTGGAGGATGCTCATGCGGATCCTGAAATAATATCTTGGGTCAGAGGGAAACAAATTCAGTATGACTAGGAAACGATGAATAAGTTGTTGAAGGTTATGTTTAGGGAACTGAATTACGAGTATCAACTGATGAAGACTTCCTCTAGGACTGGATGGCCTTACCGAACAATGTTGGATTGTTTGGCACTTAAGGGAAGAGATTGGCAGTATGCTTCTACTCTTATTTCTAGGAACCGACTGTTGTGGATCTGGATGATGTCCCGAAAACGTGGACCTACTTTCTGTACCACACCCTGGACACTAATCGGAGTGGGTCAGAGCTCATCACTATGAGAGTTGTGGCTTTATATTATCGGTTTAACCGACGTGTTTCTGAATGTCGGTCGTATAATTTCTGCTGACATGGATGAGATGACCCACAGTATGACTAAGAAGTCTATGGGTCATGATATTTTCATCCTTTTATTATGCAGGAAAGCATGGATTACAAAGTTTACAAATGGTTGTATTATGAAGCCAACACGACAATTGGATGTTGGGTGGATTGCAGAGCACCTGAGGAGGACACCCCCGAGTGCGGAGGCACCAGAGACAGACAAGTGTCCAAAAGATCCTACTGGATCCAGCAAACCCCAATCCTAGTATGTGCCTGAGGGAGTTCCTCTTAATGATAAAGACTTCTAGGGACATAGAGACCAGATGTTGATGTTTTGTTTTATGTAGGATTTATGCGTGCACGCTAGATTTCTAGGTCGTTATCACACCCATCATGTGGATACGCGGGGAGGTACTCAACACTTCAGAGACCGATTTTTAGGTGATCCATCATCACCATTATATGGATGTTATTAGTATCCTAGGCTGGATACATCGATCCAACTTGGAGGACCAATCCAGCAGCACCACCACCATCACTCTCCCTTCTCTCAGCCCACCCCTCAATAACACCAGAGTACCTTCAGGAGTCCGGAGCAGAGAGGCCAACAGGGACATATGTCTCTTATCTCTGCCTTTGTCCATCATGGCAACCTGAATTCCATGATCAACTATGACACTCAGATGATGGACGGAGATAGGGACACATATGAAGATTAGTTTTATTTCTCTTTCTAGTTTTAGCTTTGTTTTTGTTTTTGATAAGTTTGATGTACTTTGATTTTTAGTTATTTTTATGTACTGCCCAAAACTTTTAGTTTAATAATATTGCAGTTATTTCCAGTTAATTCATTTTTATGTTAATGTTATTTAAGTGATGATGACTAGCATGAGTGGCAGACTCTAAGCACCTAAATAAAGTTTGTATGCCAATAAATCATAATATCTCTAAAATGATGTGATGTGGTTTTTTTGGAAGTTTTACTGGAAGGGGTGCAAGGTCATTTAGAAAGCTTGTAAAGTCGCACCACACGAGAGACAATATGGACATTGATAGCTCTTACCAACATCGTTAGAACAGAAAAAGCCAAACATAATTTTCATCATAAGAAAGCGCATTTAGGTATGTTTTTATCATTTAAGACTTGTGTTTTCTCTTTTCTGATATCCTTTGCATGCTTACACACATTGAGGCATGTTGTTTATTTAAAGACCTAAGCCTTTCTAGCCATCCCATATATTAATGTATCCTTTGATAACCCACTTTGAGCCTATATCCCAATTGTTTGTTATTATTTCACCATATCATAAGACTATGGCCCAAATACTTTCTTACCCTGTTCAAAGTTTTGTATTTTGTTTTTGAATATGTTGGTTCTATGAATTGGCATCAATTTTGGTAAAACTTAGTGTTATCACAAGATGTCACGCTTGTAGTCTTGACATGTGATATCAGCTTTCTGCAGGTTGTTTGATATGGTTGTGTAGGATTTATTCAAGATGTCAGACCCGATGTTACAACATGTGCATACAGAACATTCAGTCTGAATGTTATGTATTTTGTTGTTGCGCTTTTCATGCAAGTCTTTGTGTGCTTATGTGGAGATTGCATGCATTATTCAAGGAGTAATTCTATTTAAAGCCAGAATATTCTGTTTCCCGAAAAGGAATGATTCGCTGTTATTTCTTAGGGAATACGCAATAAATAGAATTAGGGTTTCATGTTGCCCAGACCCATTTAGAAAGCTTCTATTTAAAGACTGTGTAAACCCTGTTTTATATATAGAAAACACGAACGGTGAAGTGAGTGAGCATTAGGGTTTTAGTCTTGTGTGCGTTTGTGAATTGTGAGCCATTCATCCATCTTGTTGATGTGTGATGGACTGAGTTTTTGAGTTGTAATTTGCCCACTCTAAGCTTTGAAGTACAAGTGTACTTATTTACTTGATTGAAGCTTTTAAGCAAGATCAAGTGTGTGTCCTTGAAGTGTGTCTTCTTTCTTTTTGGTATTTGTTCTAGTATCACTGCTGTGATTGAGGGGGAGTGAGTAGGGTCTCATGTCTAAGAGTTCTTAGATAGAAATCACACGGGTAAAGATTAGGTGAAAAGACTGTAACTTGAAGTTGTTTGTTGAGAGTCTTTGAACTAATTTTGTTTAGTGGATTTCCTTCCTGGCTTGGTAGCCCCCAAACGTAGGTGTGTTTGCACCAAACGGGGTTAACAATTGCTTGTGTCGTTTTTCAATTATTTCCTGGTTTTTATTTTGTTCATATTTCACTTGTTGTTCAGATATTAGTGTCGTGACATTACCTTCGACATCTCATATCTGATACCAGAATTTCAATTGGTATCAGAGCAGGCATCCTGCTCTGGTTCTGGGTGAGATCTTGGGTTGTTACTTTCTGGTATTATGGACAGAGATAGAGGATCTGTAAACAGACCACCAATTCTGGATGGATCTAATTATGATTACTAGAAACCTCGGATGGTAGCCTTCTTGAAATCTTTGGACAATAAGACTTGGAAAGCTGTTCTAACAGGCTGGGAACATCCTTTCATTACTAAGGATGGAAAAGTTATAACTGATAAGAAGCCTGAGGAAGAATGGACCAAGGAGGAGGAGAACTTGCTCTTGGAAACTCTAAAGCATTGAATGCTATATTCAATGGGATTGATAAGAACATCTTCAGACTGGTGAACAATTGTGAGGTGGCTAAAGATGCTTGGGATATTCTCAAAACCACTCATGAAGGTACCTCTAGAGTGAAGATGTCTAGATTGCAGCTGCTTACTACCAAGTTTAAAAATTTGAGGATGAAAGAAGATGAGAGTATTCATGATTTCCATATGAATATTCTTGAGATTTCTAATTCCTCAGGTGCCCTGGGTAAGAAGATGTCAGATGAAAAGCTTGTGAGGAAAATTCTCAGGTCACTTCCCAAAAGATTTGCCATGAAAGTGACAGCCATAGAAGAATCTCAAGATATCTGCAAGATGAGAGTGGATGAGATAATTGGATCCCTCCAAACATTCAAGTTGGGAATGAGTGATGGATCTGAAAAGAAAGTCAAAAGCATAGCCTTTGTGTCCAACACTGAAGATAAAAAGGAAAAAAGTAGTCAGGATACTGATGAAGGTATGTCAAATGACTTAGTGTTACTTGGAAGACAATTCAACAAAATCCTGAAGAGGATGGATGTGAGGTCAAAGTCTAATGTCAAGAACAACTCATTTGACATCAGTAGGTCCAATGATGCTAGAAGAAGAACAAGATCTAAAGAAAAATCCAAACAGGGCAAAGGAATTCAGTGCCATGAATGTGAAGGGTATGGTCACATTAAAGTTGAATGTGGGACCTATCTCAAGAAACAGAAGAAGAGTCTTCCTGCTACTTGGTCTGATGATGACTCTGAAAGTGAAACAGAAGGAGAATCTGCCAATCTTGTGATTGCCTTGACTGGGAGATGTGATCCTGATGAATATTCCAGTGATGATGAATTAACCTTTGATGAATTAGCTACTTCTTACAAGAAGTTGTGTCTCAGAAGTGAAGAAGTGTGTCAACAAGTGGAGAATCAGAAGAAACTGATAACCCAACTAGAGGCTGAGAAGACAAAACACTTAGAAACCATTTCTAATTTGAAGATTGAAGCCTTGTTCCTGAATTCCAAACTGGATGAGATGACTAAGTCTGTCAGAATGCTAAACAGTGGATCTGACACCTTAGACAAAATCCTCCAGGCTGGAAAGATGGCAGGAGACATGACTGGCCTTGGGTTCAATGAATCTTCTCCTGATTGTAGTCCCTCTGATAGCAAACCAAAGATGTCACATCAGGTGTCTCAACATCATAAGGGAAGACAACATAAGCACTCAAAAGGAAAATACCAAAGATGGAGATGTCATTACTGTGGGAAATTTGGTCACATAAAACCATTCTGCTTTAGGCTGTATGGTTATCCCAGTCCTACTCATCAACCTAGACCCAAACAACACAACTCTTCTAACAGAAAACAGTGGGTTCCTAGGGTTGGTGCTACTAACTTGATAGCTCACACTTCCTTCAGAGTCTCAGCTAAAGAAGATTGGTACTTTGACAGTGGATGCTCCAGACACATGACTGGAAGCAAAAATCAGTTGGTTGACCTCCAATCTCAGGTCACCGGCTATGTAACTTTTGGTGATGGAGCAAAGGGTGAAATCAAGGGGATTGGAAAGCTAAACTGCTATGGAGTTCCTAACCTTGATAATGTGTTGCTTGTTAAAGGATTGACTGCAAACCTGATCAGCATCAGTCAACTATGTGATCAAGGTCTCAATGTGAACTTCACAAAAACTGAATGCTTGGTTACTAATGCAAAAAATGAAGTGATCATGATAGGAGTCAGCTCTAAGGACAACTGCTACATGTGGATTCCTCAAGAAACTAGCTATCCATCAATATGTGCTCTAGCTAAAGAAGAAGAACTGAAACTATGGCATCAAAAACTGGGTCATCTGCATCTTAAAGGGATGAAGAGGATCATATATGTTGAAGTTGTCAGAGGAATCCCAAAATTAAAGATTGAAGAAGGAAGAGTATATGGTGAATCTCAAATTGGAAAGCAGACAAAGATGTCACATCAGAAGGTCAAACATGACACCACATCTAAAGTGCTGGAACTTCTCCACATGGACTTGATGGGGCCTATGCAGGTGGAAAGTCTTGGTGGAAAATGTATGCTTATGTTGTGGTGGATGACTTCTCCAGATATACCTGGGTGAATTTTATAAGGGAAAAATCTAATGTGTTTGATGTGTTCAAAGACCTTTGCCAAAGACTTCAAAGAGAAAGAGAGAGTCATGTTATCAGAATCAGAAGTGATCATAGGAAAGAATTTGAAAACAGTAAATTTGTTGATTTCTATTCATCTGAAGGGATTGGACATGAGTTCTCTTCTCCCATTACCCCTCAGCAAAATGGTGTGGTGGAAAGGAAGAATAGAACTCTCCAAGAATCTGCTAGAGCTATGATTCATGCTAAGAAGTTGCCTTACCACTTTTAGGTTGAAGCTATGAACACTACTTGTTATGTTCACAATAGAGTAACCTTGAGAAAAGGGACCTCAACCACTTTATATGAAGTCTGGAAGGGAAAAAGACCTATTGTCAAATACTTCTATGTGTTTGGTAGTAAATGCTATATCCTGGCTGATCGTGAACAAAGAAGGAAAATGGACCCCAAGAGTGATGAAGGAATATTTCTGGGCTACTCAACAAACAGTAGAGCCTTTAAAGTCTTTAATTCCAGAACTAAAGTTATGATGGAATCTATCAATGTTGTTGTTGATGATCAAGAGACTGATGTCACAGATGATGTTGAAACATTTCTGAATGATTCCCCAGTTGAACCTTCTGATAAAAGTAGTGAGAGTGAGTCCACCCGGGCTGAACCTGAAGCTGATCAAGTAAACAAGGGACCCTCTATTAGAATTCAAAAGGATCATCCTAAAGATCTCATTATAGGAGATCTAAATAAAGGAGTCACCACTAAATCAAGGGAAGTGATCTCACATGCCTGTTTTGTGTCAAAGATTGAGCCTAAGAATGTTAAAGAAGCTTTAACTGATGAATTCTGGATCAATGCCATGCAGGAAGAGTTAGGGCAATTCAAGAGAAATGAAGTATGGGATTTAGTTCTAAGACCTGAAGGAATAAATGTTATTGGAACAAAGTGGGTATACAAGAATAAATCTGATGAAAAAGGTGTGGTTATTAGGAATAAAGCAAGGTTAGTAGCTCAAGGATACACTCAAGTTGAAGGAGTTGACTTTGATGAAACATTTGCACTTGTAGCTCGCCTGGAGTCCATTAGATTATTGCTAGGAGTGGCTTGTATTCTGAAGTTTAAACTGTTCCAAATGGATGTGAAAAGTGCCTTCTTAAATGGCTACTTGAATGAGGAATTATATGTTGAACAACCAAAGGGATTCACAGATCCAAATCTTCCAAAGCATGTGTATAAGTTGAGGAAAGCTCTTTATGGGTTGAAACAAGCTCCTAGAGCTTGGTATGAGAGACTCACAGTGTTTCTTATTGACAATGGATACAGAAAAGGAGGCATTGATAAGACTTTATTTGTCAAAGATGAAGGAGGAAAGCTCATGATTGCTCAGATCTATGTGGATGATATTGTGTTTGGTGGGATGCCAAGTAAGATGGTTCAACATTTTGTTGAACAAATACAATCTGAATTTGAGATAAGTCTTGTTGGAGAACTAACTTATTTTCTTGGCCTGCAAGTCAAGCATATGGAAGATTCTATCTTTCTATCTCAAAGTAAATATGCCAAGAATATAGTTAAGAAGTTTGACATGGAGAATGCAAGCCACAAGAGGACACCTACTCCTACTCATCTGAAGTTGTCTAAAGATGAAAATGGTGTCAGTGTGGATCAAAGTCTCTACAGAAGCATGATAGGGAGTCTGCTATATCTTACAGCAAGCAGACCTGACATTGCTTTTGTTGTAGGTGTATGTGCTAGATATCAAGCTGAACCAAAGGTGAGCCATATAAACCAAGTGAAAAGGATATGGAAATATGTCAATGGCACTTGTGACTATGGATGTTATACACTCATGGATCTGATTCTGTGCTGTCTGGCTATTACGATGCTAATTGGGCTGGAAGTGCTGATGATAGGAAAAACACATCAGAAGGATGTTTCTTCTTGAGGAACAATCTAATATCATGGTTTAGTAAGAAGCAAAATTGTGTTTCTCTGTCTATTGCTGAAGCTGAATACATAGCAGTTGGAAGTAGTTGTTCTCAACTGGTGTGGATGAAACAAATGCTGACTGAATACAATGTCACACAAGATGTCATAACATTGTACTGTGACAACCTGAGTGCTATAAACATCTCAAAGAACCCTATTCAGCACAGCAGGACCAAACATATTGATATCTGTCACCATTTTATTTGAGAACTTGTGGAGGATAAGATTGTAGCCTTAGAGCATGTTGCTACTGAGATGCAGTTAGCTGATATTTTTACAAAGGCCTTGGATGCAAATCAATTTGAATTCCTGAGAGGGATATTAGGGATTTGCATTTATGAAAATTTGTAGCAATTAATATGGAGTGGAAAAAGTACTCAAATTATAGTCTATTTTCCTAAAAAGTGCCCCAATTATGGTAAATCATTACCTTGTATTGGAAATACCATCTATTCCATCTTCACACGCTACCCCCACAACCCCATTACCTACTCCAACTATTGCATCTTCCTTTTCCTTCAACATAAACCTCTGCTAGGGAAACCTTACTTTTTCCAGAAAAACTCCAAAATGTCACAACATCAAGATACATCTGCTTCTAAAAATACTAAGTCTACTCCAAAATTTAGTGTTCCTCCCATGGGCGTCCCTGATGATGAGATTCTGGATGTTGCTCCTCTCTATGTTATTCCCGCTGCGGACATTGATTTGAACCAACCCATCTCCATTGATGCCTCCGCTTCTGCATGTTCCAATCAAGGTAATCCCTCTAGTATTCTGTCTGGTTCAACTCCTATCACTAAGTATAAGGAAGGAACACACTATAGTGATCGTGTTATAAGAGACATAGTTACTAGAATTCTTAATGAAGGCCACTCTGTGAAGGGGGTTTCTACTCCCCTTGCTCAAATGTACCCCCCTCCCGAGGTTGAACAACCTAGTGATAAGGGTGATGATTCCTCCAGTTCTGAAAAGGCCTTGGCTGCTGAAGGGTTACGCTCTCTAGCGCAACCCGTGTCTGACAAATGGAAATTTATGGCCTTTAAGACGGCTAATGCTTCCCACTCTAAGAAGCATGATGATTCAAATGTTGTGATTGATCTAGAGGATGGTAGCTCTGATGATCAAGAGGAAAGCTTGATTTATCACATAAAGCCAAGTGTGGCTAAACGCATGAAGACTCACAAAGGAAAATTTGTGGTTGAACTTATGTCAGCTAGAGAAGCTAAGAAGACTGCTGTCATTGGTCCCTCCAAACCATGGAGCAAGGTTGAAATAAAGAAGAGGGAGGTCAGAGATGATTCTGAGCCTGAAGAGGATGTTAAGGAAGATGTCCCTAACATCTCGCCTGCGAAGAAAACTACTGTTAGGAAGTCTCCTGTTAAAGTACATGTTATTCATTTGGATAACATCTCCTTCCATCTTGAGGATGGAGTTGCTAAGTGGAAATTTGTGATTCAGAGAAGGGTAGCTGTAGAAAGGGAATTGGGAAAAGATGTTGTTGATGTCAAGGAGGTCATGGACCTGATACAAGCTGATGGGCTTTTGAAGACTGTTAATGGGTTCTCTCAATGCTATAAAGGTTTAGTCAAGGAATTTATTGTTAATATTCCTGAGGATATTTCTGATAAGAACAACAAGGAGTTCTGCAAGGTGTATGTGAGGGGTAAGTGTATAACATTCTCTCCTACTGTTATTAATAATTTTCTAGGTAGAAATAATGAGGGTGAAAGAGAATTAGAGGTTACAGACAATTAGGTCTGTAGGGAGATTACAACTAAGCAGGTGAAAGTTTGGCCTTTTAAAAAGCATCTTCCTGTTGGGAAGTTGATTATCAAGTATGCTATCCTGCATAAAATAGGAGCTGCTAACTGGGTCCCTACCAACCATATCTCCACCATTGCTAATACTCTTGGGAGGTTTATTTTTGATGTTGGAACAAAAGTGAAATTTGACTATGGTAGATATATGTTTGATCAAATCATCAAGCATGCAACTACTAATGCAGTTAAGCTGCCAATTGCTTTTCCCTCTATGATTTGTGGAATTATCTTGAATCAACATTCTGGTATTCTGTGCTCAAATGATTTACCTAGTAGGAGAAAACCAACTTTGTCTGTGCACTACAAACTCTTTGAAGGTAGTCATGTCAAGGATATTGTCATGACATCTGCCATGAGGAGGCCAGTCTTAAAAGTTGGAGCAATTGCTGAGCTTAAGAAGACACGCAAAGAGCTAGGTGAAGGGATTAGGGTAGCCACAACTAGAAAACAATCTTTGGAAGCCTTGATTGAAAGCTTGGAGCAGGCCGAGGGTAAAAATGTTGAACATGCTAATATCAGCCATGAAGAAGAAGCTGAAACCCACACCTCTAGTGAGAGGTTTGCTAACAATGATGATGCGAGTGGCAATTCTGCTTCTGGTGCTGCTGAAGAGGCTGCAAACTCAAGCTCTAATGAGTAGCTCTGTTGGCTTTGGTCCCTCTTGTTTTGATGGTTTTCTTGGTATTTTGGTGGATTTCTTTGTGTGTTTTTTGGTTTGTTTCTCAGAATTCTTACAGCTGTGTATGTACTTGGTGATGTAACTCTTTAACTTCTGGTATTTTTGTTAATGACTAGATAGACATTTATTTTGTCTCTTTGGTCTCTTTTGGCTAAAAAGGGGGGAGAAGTAGCTGTAGATGTAGCTGAGTATCTTAGCTTAGCTCTATAGTATTGTTGTTGCCCTGCTTGTCTGATACAGGGGAGAATTCCGGTGTTTATTTGTTTGGTACAGAGGGAGAATTCTCCGTGTTTTGTTTGTGTGAAGCAGTGTGGTTGTTGCTTGTTGTGGACTGGCTTAAGGGGGGGTTGTTGTGTTCTGGGAAGTTGCATGGACTTGAGGGAGAGTACAATGTGTTCTGTTTGTGTGAAGTAGTGTGGTTGTTGCTTGTGGTGGACTGGCTTAAGGGGGAGCTGTTGTGTTCTGGGAAGTTGCATGGACTTGAGGGAGAGTACAAGAACTTATGTGTCCTGATGTTTGCTAGTTGGTTCTTGCTAGTGTTGTATGTGCAAGTGCTTGTGTGTTTACTAGTTGTTATTTTTGCTAGTGATGTGTGTATGTTTTCTTCTGCTGTTGAACTGATGCTCTGATTGATTTCTTGTGAACGTGTGATCTGTTGTTTGTTTTAACCAAAATTTTCCAAATGGGGAGTTTGTTGGTTCTATGAATTAGCATCAATTTTGGTAAAACTTAGTGTTATCATAAGATGTCACGCTTGTAGTCTTGACATGTGATATCAGCTTTCTGCAGGATGTTTGATATGGTTATGCAGGATTTATTCAAGATGTCAGACCCGATGTTACGACATGTGCATACAGAACATTCAGTCTGAATGTTATGTATTTTGTTATTGCGTTTTTCATGCAAGTCTTTGTGTGCTTATGTGGAGATTGCATGCATTATTCAAGGAGTAATTCTATTTAAAGCCAGAATATTTTGTTTCTCGAAAAGGAATGATTCGTTGTTATTTCTTAGGGAATACGCAATAAATAGAATTAGGGTTTCATGCTGCCCAGACCCATTTAGAAAGCTTCTATTTAAAGACTATGTAAACCCTATTTTATATATAGAAAACACGAACGGTGAAGTGAGTGAGCATTAAGGTTTTAGTCTTGTGTGCGTTTGTGAATTGTGAGTCATTCATCCATCTTGTTGATGTGTGAAATGGACTGAGTTTTTGAGTTGTAATTTGTCCACTCTAAGCTTTGAAGTACAAGTGTATTTGTTTACTTGATTGAATCTTTTAAGCAAGATCAAGTGTGTGTGCTTGAAGTGTGTCTTCTTTCTTTTTGGTATTTGTTCTAGTATCACTGCTGTGATTGAGGGGGAGTGAGTAAGGTCTCATGTCTAAGAGTTCTTAGATAGAAATCACACGGGTAGAGATTAAGTGAAAAGACTGTAACTTGAAGTTGTTTGTTGAGAGTCTTTGAACTAATTTTGTTTAGTGGATTTCCTTCCTGGCTTGGTAGCCCCCGGACGTAGGTGTGTTTGCACCGAACGGGGTTAACAATTGCTTGTGTCGCTTTTCAATTGTTTCCTGGTTTTTATTCTGTTCATATTTCACTTATTGTTTAGATATTAGTGTCGTGACATTACCTTCGACATCTCATATCTGATACCAAAATTTCAGAGTATGTGTTTCATTCAAAGTTTAGGGTTGTTGTTGGAATAACAACCTTTGAGTTTGGGGTAGTTGTGCAGCAGTACTAAAGGTGCGTGCACCCGGAAAGAAAAAAAAAAAGAGCTGAAAAATAGCTTAAATGAAAAAAAAAACAAAAATAATACACATGAGCACTAACCAAAAGGAGAACTCAGTTGAAAAATTGAGAAGTCTAGACCAACTGACCAAAGAAGAACCATGTTTAAAGAGATTCCAGCAGTGATACCTTGGAATGATCATAGTGAAAAAATGATTGCAATACTCTGAACCATTAACCTACTTATCCATATATTATACCACCATAGCCCTAGCCCCATTATAACCTTGAAAGACCTCAAAAAATATGTGTGTGTGTATCTGGTTATTGAAAGAGAGTTTATGCAAGCATATGGTATGATAATGCGTACTGTGAACTTTAAGAGTATATGCATTAACACCGTGTGAATAAGGATGACAGGAGAAACAATGTTATCAAGTGTTGGTGTGACAAACCATTCGATATTTATGATCAGGTCAAGCTAAAGGTAGGAATGAAAGAGAACCATGGAAGATCTCAGAGGTATATGTTTACAGTTATATTTTGTTAATGATTGGTGTGAGTTTGGGCAGTAGTTTGAGCTTATTTTGGTAAATTTTTATAGAAACTTGATATGCTGAGGTTTTAGTATTTCTGAGCTACTTTACACATTGAAGGTATGGTTTCATGTGTTTACAAGACTTAAGAGTAAGAACGAGTTGGATTAGAGAAAAAAATTGGACAACAACACATGAACAGAAGAAAAGGAGAGAAAAATGCACATTTCCTGCCCATACGCGTATGAGGCATCTCATACGCGTATGGCCACTCAACATGACCTCCCAGCATGCGCGTAACAGAAGGAGGGGGTGAAATTCAAGTCTTTGCTCATACGCGCATGGAAAGGCCCATACGTGTATAAGGCAAGCCAACCAATCCCCCTCTGCGCAGCCAGAAGCCTTACGCGTATGGCTCCAGCTGGGCCATACGCCCTACCCTAGGCCATAAGAATATGAGTCAGTGTAAAAAGTGCTCATACACGTATAGGTGGAGGCCATACGCGTATGGCACAACCCATATATGAAAAGCCCAGTATTTATATATTTAGCTGAAAACTTTGAATTTTCAAGGGATACACGATTTTTTAGTACAGAGAACGCGTTCTAAAGGCTGGAGCACTGAAGAATTCGTGGAGGAATAAGATTTTCATGAACTTTTGTGATTGAAGACCTCTTTTCTTCCATTAATTTGTAATGTCTACACTTTCTGTCATGTTTTTTGTTATTGTTATGAGTAGCTAAATTCCACAATGCTAGGGAGTGTCCATGATTCAAATTTATGACAATTCTAAATTTATACCTTGTAATGACTTTGATTTTGTGATATTTAATTTATTTACAATTTGCGCTTAATATTTTCTCTTTCAAAAAAATTGAGTTTGATTTGTGGTTAATATTTTGGTTGGACCATCATTGTTAATGCTTAATTGTGAATAATACATGGACCATCATTTGTAATTCATTATGGACATATGAATTGATTTTAATGATTAAATGTTTTCTCACTAAGGACTTAGGAGTAAACACCCTTAAGAACCGGTAGTCAATGTTATTGAATTAAGTTGTTGCAAGGTTATTTTATTGTTGTTGATGAATCCAATCACACACCTTCTCTAGCATGTTCACTCATAATACTTTTAAACCATTCAACTGTTTTCTTTACTTTATTTTGCATCTATTTTATACTTTTCAAACCAACAATTCAAAAACCCCAAAGTCTTTCGTTTAACTAAACTAAAACACGAACTTTGTATCTCAAGCAGTCCTTGAGATCGATACTTGGGAAGATTTTCCTTATTAGTACATTGGAAGATTAACACACTTGCTAATTTACCGATCACCAACCATCATACAAACCCATTATTTTTTTAAACCCAAAATCATTCCCTGTTTATTCCTTGTTTTCCCTTTATATAAATAATATTTTTCACACTTCTATCAAGACTAAAGACTACCACTGTACAATAAAAATATACCACCAAATCTATTAGATGATAAAGCTTATAAATTCATCTCTCATCATCAGAAACAACAA
This sequence comes from Lathyrus oleraceus, assembly GCF_024323335.1. Taxonomy (NCBI): domain Eukaryota; kingdom Viridiplantae; phylum Streptophyta; class Magnoliopsida; order Fabales; family Fabaceae; genus Lathyrus; species Lathyrus oleraceus. The sequence continues at coordinate 516,399,399 of NC_066584.1, forward strand.
CAAAATTAAATGAAACAAAATAAAGTTACCAACTGAGGATTTGGAACGGAATAAAGTTATCAACTGAAGACGTAATTATGGATGAAAGTGCAGAGAATTAGAGACAAGATCCCTTAATGTGTGGATCCAATAATTTACCTTGACAGTGTCAATCAATATAATTAGTGTAATTACTGTCAGCATTATTTGTTGCCTTATTTGCTTGTAGCATCTTAATTCTAGCCTTAACTATAGGATCATGTATCTGCCATTGTTTGCTATATATATGTACACTGTAATCACCAGTAGAAATATAATATCATTCTTTACCTATCATTACATTTCTAACTTGGCATCAGAGCACTTAAGCCCTGAAGGCTCTTGATCCAACACAAATCATGGCATCTGCTGCAGATTCAAAGTCCAGAAATGATCTCCCATTCCCTGTGTCTGTCAAGTTGGACAGAGACAACTATCCCCTATGGAAATCTTTGGTGATCTCTATAGTCAAAGGCTGCAGGCTCGATGGGCACATGCTAGGGACAAAGGAGTGTCCCGAAAAATTTATAGCCTCTACAGATTCAAGCAAGAAGTCAAATCCTGCTTTTGAAGATTGGCAGGCTCATGATTCACAACTCCTTGGATGGTTGATGAATTCAATGACTACTGAAATGGCAACACAGTTGCTGCACTGTGAAACCTCAAAACAACTTTGGGATGAAGCCCAAAGCCTAGCAGGTGCACACATAAGATCTCGAGTCACTTACCTCAAATCTGAGTTTCACAGCATTAGAAAAAGAGAGATGAAGATGGAGGAGTATCTGGTCAAAATGAAGAATCTCGCTGACAAGCTGAAACTTGCAGGCAGCCCCATTTCCAACTCAGATCTAATCATTCAAACTCTGAATGGTTTAGATTCTGAATACAACCCTATGGTGGTCAAGCTATCTGATCAAACTAGTCTCACTTGGGTTGATCTTCAGGCTCAATTGCTGACCTTTGAGAGTAGACTTGATCAACTGAATAGCCTCACCAATCTAACCCTTAATGCTTCAGCAAATGTTGCCAACAAAACTGATTACAGAGGCAACAAATTCAACACCAACAGCAACTGGAGAGGCTCTAACTTCAGAGGTTGGAGAGGAGGCAGAGGAAGAGGAAGAATGTCTAAGCCAACATGTCAAGTTTGCCACAAGGCCGGGCACACAGTAGTAAATTGCTATTACAAATTTGATAAGTCTTATTCAAACTCAAATTATTCAGCAGGCAGTGACAGACAAGGGGCACACAATGCCTTCCTAGCCTCACAAAGCTCTCTTCAAGATTATGATTGGTACTTTGACAGTGGTGCAAGCAATCATGTGACACACCAAACTGACAAATTCGAGGATCTGACAGAACATCATGGTAAGAACTCACTAATTGTTGGAAGTGGTGAAAAACTGAAGATTATTGCCACAGGTTCCTCAAAACTAAACTCACTTAACTTACATGATGTCTTATATGTGCCCAATATTACCAAAAATCTATTAAGTGTGTCGAAATTAACTGCTGACAATAACATTCTGGTTGAGTTTGATGCAAACTGTTGCTTTGTGAAGGACAAGTTGACAGGGAAGGCAATCCTAAGAGGGACACTTAAAGATGGCTTGTATCAGCTTTCAAGGACTAAAAGGGACCCGTGTGCTTATGTATCTGTCAAGGAAAGCTGGCATAGAAGGCTTGGTCATCCAAATAATAAAGTCCTAGATAGAGTTTTGAAAAATTGTAATGTCAAACTATCACCTAGTGATCATTTTAACTTTTGTGAGGCTTGTCAATATGGCAAAATGCATCTTTTACCCTTTAAAACCTCTTCCTCTCATGCTAAAGAAATTCTTGAATTAGTTCACACTGATGTCTGGGGACCTGCACCAGTAACATCTCCTTCGGGTTTCAAATATTATGTTCACTTCCTTGATGACTTTAGTAGATTTACCTGGATCTATCCTCTGAAATAGAAATCAGACACTGCACAAGCTTTTACCCAGTTTAAAAACATGGCAGAAAATCTGTTTAACAAAAGAATTAAAACAATCCAATATGATGGTGGTGGTGAATATAAGGCTGTGCAAAACCATGCAATAGAAGCAGGGATACAATTCAGAATGTCATGCCCTTACACATCACAACAAAATGGTAGGGCTGAGAGAAAACACAGACATATTGCTGAATTTGGCCTGACATTGCTAGCACAAGCCAAAATGCCCTTACAGTATTGGTGGGAAGCTTTCTCCACGGCAGTTTATCTCATAAACAGACTGCCCTCTCTAGTCACTCAAAATGAAAGTCCTTACTCACTACTCTTTAGAAAGGAACCCGACTACAACTCCCTAAATCCCTTTGGGTGTGCTTGCTATCCCTGTCTCAAGCCCTATAATCAGCACAAACTACAGTTCCACACAACCAGATGTGTGTTCTTGGGCTATAGTAACTCCCACAAAGGATACAAATGTATAAACTCTCATGGAAGAATCTTCACCTCAAGACATGTTGTATTCAATGAAGAACATTTTCCATTCCATGATGGGTTTCTCAATACAAGAAGTCCCTTGAAAACACTAACTGAATGTCCATCTGCCTCTTTTTCTTTGCCTACTGCAGGTAGGTCACATACTGGAGAAGCAACACCTTCAGATGACAGCAATCCTGATGTCGAACAAGGTAGCTCACATACTGGAGAAGCAACACCTTCAGATGACAACAATCCTGATGTCGAACAAGAACAAGTTAGTCCAACTACAAATGATTCAACAAGGAACAATCCAATTTCACATGACACTGATCCCATAGAATCAGTTGTTGAAGCTCCCCAAGACTTTGCTGAACCAAGCACAACCATCAACACTCATTGGACCAGGAGCAAGGCTGGAATTCACAAGCCAAAGCAGCCATATGTTGGGTTAGCTGAAACCGGCACAGATGAGAAGGAACCAGTAAATGTCACAGAAGCACTTACAAGACCACAGTGGAAAGAAGCTATGGATAATGAGTATCGGGCACTCATGTCAAATCAAACCTGGGTTTTGGTACCATATCAAGGCCAGGAAAACATCATTGATTCTAAATGGGTCTTCAAGACCAAGTACAAAGCAAATGGGACAATTGAAAGGAGAAAGGCAAGATTAGTTGCAAAAGGATTTCAACAAACAGCTGGACTAGATTATAAAGAGACCTTTAGCCCAGTTGTCAAGGCCAGTACAGTTCGAATCATACTCTCAATTGCAGTGCATCTCAATTGGGAAGTCAAACAGTTGGACATAAACAATGCATTCCTTAATGGCTACCTCAAAGAGACTGTGTTTATGCATCAACCAAAGGGATTTGTTGACTCAACTAAACCTGAACATGTCTGCAAGTTAACTAAGACAATCTATGGATTAAAACAGGCCCCAAGAGCCTGGTTTGACAGCCTCAAAAATGCCTTACTCAGTTGGGGTTTCAAGAACACAAAAAGTGATTCCTCACTCTTCACTCTAAGAGGTACAGACCACATCACCTTTCTACTTATATATGTGGATGATATAATTGTCACAGGGAACAACACCAAATTTTTAGAATCCTTCATCAAACAACTCAATGTTGTGTTTTCCCTTAAGGACCTTGGTCCACTACACTACTTCTTAGGCATAGAAGCTCAAAGAGATGCATCTGGTATGTACTTAAAGCAATCGAAATACATAGGAGACGTCCTGAGAAAATTCAAAATGGAAAATGCTTCATCCTGTCCAACACCTATGGTAACTGGCAAGCAATTTACTGCTGAAGGGGAGAGGTTAAAAGACCCAACCGTGTTCAGACAAGCTATAGGAGCATTACAATACTTAACAAATACAAGGCCTGACATAGCATTCTCAGTTAACAAGCTTAGCCAATTCATGAGCTCTCCCACTATAGATCACTGGCAAGGCATCAAAAGAATATTGAGATATCTTCAAGGTACCATCCAACACTGTCTACACATCAAACCATCCACTGACTTGGACTTAACAGGCTTCTCAGATGCAGATTGGGCCACAAGTGTGGACGATAGAAAATCCATGGCAGGTCAATGTGTCTTCCTTGGTGAAACACTTGTTTCTTGGTCCTCAAGAAAGCAAAAGGTAGTCTCAAGATCTAGTACAGAATCAGAATATAGAGCACTGGCTGACCTAGCTGCTGAAATATCATGGACTCGTTCACTCCTCGATGAGCTAAAACTCCCTCTGCCAAGAAAACCAACACTGTGGTGTGATAACTTGAGTGCCAAGGCATTAGCTTCAAATCCAGTTATGCATGCTCGATCCAAACACATTGAAATTGATGTGCACTACATCAGAGACCAAGTGCTGCGAAATGAGATTGTTGTGGCCTATGTTCCATCAGCTGATCAAATTGTTGATTGCCTCACTAAAGCATTAACTCACACACGATTCAACCAACTCAAAGACAAACTTGGGGTGACTTCCTCACCCATCAGTTTGAAGGGGAGAATTAGAGACAAGATCCCTTAATGTGTGGATCCAATAATTTACCTTGACAGTGTCAATCAATATAATTAGTGTAATTACTGTCAGCATTATTTGTTGCCTTATTTGCTTGTAGCATCTTAATTCTAGCCTTAACTATAGGATCATGTATCTGCCATTGTTTGCTATATATATGTACACTGTAATCACCAGTAGAAATATAATATCATTCTTTACCTATCATTACATTTCTAACTCAGAGGAAGAAGAAGAATATGGATTAGAGGAGAGGAAGAAGAAGAGGTTCAAATTATAAAATTATCTCATTTTTAGATTTAGTCATCATTCCCATTATGTAATATATACACATGCGTTGCAATCATTAAACAAGGAACAAAAGTAGCTTAGTGACGAGGTTTCCTTACTATAAATATATGGTCCATGATATCCTCTTGGGACCATGTTTATTTTTGAAATTTTTGCCTTTTATCGTTTAACATCCAAATAATCAAATAATAATAATAATTAGTCTATATGAAATTTAAAAAAAATGAGAAAAAAACACCCATCATGTCAACCACGTTAGCCACATTAATTTTTCTATAACGGATCATTAATACCAGGGTTTAAAACCAAACAAAATTCAACAAACCAAAATTTTATGAGATTAATTGGGATGCACTGTCAGTGTAAAAAGTTTTACATGGTCAATACATCACAATCATCCGTTTGTATTAATTTTCAAGTGGTTAAAATAAAAGTCAAATATTTTAAATAAATCAATGGTTGTAATTAACTGACGGTGTAAAATATCTTTACTCTGTCAGTGTATATCAATTAAATTCAAATTTTATATTAAAAAAATTAAGAATTAAAATTAAAAACGTACCAACTTACCAAAAACCAAAAAACTATTTAAGCTATATAATGTGATTCTATGTTATATTTACATATTTTATACAAAACTTATTATAAATTGTATATAATAAATCACTTGGATTGTATGTTGGTAGAAGCGCAAAATTAGTAAGGGCCCGTTTGAAATGCATCTTAAAAACTCATTTTTAGTTTTTTAAAAATTTAAAATTTAAAAACTTGCTTGAATATAACGTTTTGCAAAAGTGTTTTTAAAAACCCTTTTCTATTTTCCAGTTTTTAAAAGTAAAAAGTGAAACAATTTAGTTGTGTTTTGCTTCTTACTTTTCAGTTTTTAGTATTATAAAACTTGAAGAAAAAATATAAAAAATTTATAATTTTTATTAAAGACATTAATATAATTTTAATAATTTTAAAATAAAATAAAAAACGTATTTGAAAGAGTATGATATTTCTTTTATTCATGTATGCTCTTTTATGTATAAGTAATCTTTCCAAATATGTTTATTTATTTTAGTTAATTTTTTTTTGTGTTTCTTAATTATTTTCACTATATCTATTAAATGTACAATCCTATTTTTTACTTGTTTTCTTCTTCTTATTATTATTATTCTATTTTTTAATTTTATTTTAAATCCTCAAAGTAATAAAAATTCACTTTCATATAAATTTATTTCCTATTTTGAAAATCAGATTGGTCATCTAATCAATAAGAGTAATGAATCACTAATTTATTGGTCGAACCACTATGTCATTGGTCGAACCACATGACTAAACCAAATTAATCTAAATAATTCGGTTGAATAAACCAGTCTCTATGAAAAAAATGTATAGTTATTAAATCGGTCGAATCAAATGATTCAGTCTCTAAAAAAATCACGACACCTATAAAGTTTCAAAAATTTAAAATATCATAATTTAACAAATTCATTCTTTAAACTCAAATTTTAAACATATTCATAGCACACAACAAAATAGTACATAATACAAATCTAAATAAAATAAACTCGAATAACAAATAATGCATTGTCTAATAAATTAGATTTAAGGAGTGAAAGATGTTCCAATTAAGTTTTAAGAAAAAATTAATTATATTTTAATTATTTTAATTTTTTTTAATCAAAATGGTGTCGTATTTTGTGAAAAAAAAGCAAACAATTAATCTGTCGATTTTTAAAAATCGTCGGTTCTTCAATTTTTATCGATTTTGAATGATTTGGTCAATTCTCACTGATTTAATAGCTTATCCGATCCACCAATCAAACCATACCAATGACCCATTTGATTTTTGATTCGATCGGTTTCAATCGACAGGTCTAATACGGTTTCTAAAACATTGAATTTATCTCTTCGACTTTGAAATATTATATAGCTAAATCTTATTAATACTATTTTTTTCTTTTTTTAATATTCTTATAATTTATTTTAATTTAATTTAATTTATTTTTTGGTTTTATTATTTAATTTTTTAACAATGTTTTCTCCTCCATACTTTTATATCACATTCTGCATGGTCATTACAACTTTATATATTTTTAAAAATTTTAAACTATTCAAAATTATCAAAATTATTAAAAATAATTAATTCTTATTTTTTTAAGAGAAACGTTATTAAAAATACTAATTAAAAAATAAAATAAAAATATTCATCAAACAAGTGTTATGTGATTTATAAAATTAAAAATTAATTTAACCTAATTATTTGTATTCGAACAAATATCAATTAATTTTCTTAAGTTTATAATATTTTATACAATAAAATAGATTTTAAAAATAGATGATAAAATATGCATTTTTATTCTCTTCTTAAAATACTATTAAAAAATTAGATTATCAAATAAAATTTTCATTTTTATATTTTCACAATAGTTTTTAAAAATTAATTATTAAACAAAATTTTCTTCTTAAAAATAATTTTTAAAAATAGATTTGAAAAACAAATTTTAAGAACTAAAACTGAAAAGTGTTTCAAACGGACCCTAAATATTTATGCATAAAGAAATCCTTACCTACAACAGTTGTAAATAAATTTTCCTATTAACATTAAGAGTAAATATATATTTTTATTCTGCAAAATATTATAATTTTAGTGTCTCTAACAAAAATTGACTTTTAGCATCAACACTGTTTTCTACTACCAGACTTTCAAAATTCACTCTATGTAATGTGATATTTGTCTATGCTAAAATATGCCTTAAATTAATTTATTTTTTTAATGAATTTAGAAATTTATATTTGATTAATCATTTTTGTTATTTTAAATATGTTTGGAAGAAATTATTAATCTGAAGGTACACATAAATTGACTAAACAACAAAAACAAAAATTAATGATGAAAAATATGTTTAAAACTAAAAGTCAAATTGTAAGTTTTAAAATTTGATAGAGACAAGTCATTAGCATGAAAAATGTTGAAAATTTAATACAAAAATTAATTGTGACGACACACGTCCATAAAGTTGTAGGGTGGCCGGTGGCCGGTAGGAATGGGGCAATTAGGATTATGATGGGTATTTGACAACTTCACTTGGAAATAGCTTAATTTAATTGACTTTTTTATTACTTAAATAAAATAATAGAACATAACTCTTTATCAAAAAAATAAAATAAAACATTGCTCTCTCCGTCTTATTTTTTAACTAAAAAATCGTCTTTTTTAATTTTAAATTGTAAAAAGTAAAATAATTTGGAGAAAATAAATGATTTAATGATAGTCTAAATTAATTTTATATTGTCATAATCCTAATTGCTAACTTGCTACCGGCCACCGGCCATCGACAAACCAAGTGATTTCTGACAAGCTTTAGATCTGGTAGATCCTTAAGGTTCAACGGTTGAATCACTTGCTGATGATGGTTTAAACTTCTAATCTTCGAATTAGAGACCAAATCGGTAGGATTACAGTGGTTTGGAGGTTAAAAGAAGGATAACACAAGGGAGAGCCCAGTCGCGGAAGAAGGTGCTTTCTCCACCAGAGAACCTTGGAGAAACCTCTGAAATGGACCATCAGATATATGAAGATGAAAGGAAAAGTGTCAGAAATGAAAGCAATTTAGGAAAAAATGAAATAGAGGAAGAAGAATCGAAGAAAACGAAAACCCTAGAAACTTCGTAGGAGCCAAAGAAACTTTGGGTATATGTCATTAGTGGTAATAGAAACCCAGCTAGCGGGATGATTATGGAGTTTGTAGCACCTAAGATGGTAAATAGTAAAATTGAAGTTGAAATTGAGGAAGCTGACATAGAATCGAAGATGAAATTTTGGGACTCAGCTCTAATCATGTATGTGCTAGGCGAAGATTTGAGTATGAACATAGTGAAACAATATATGGAGAAGATGTGGAACTTTGTTCAACTGCCGGACATGTTCAACAACGATGAAGGATAATTCATACTACGATTTTGCTCATTGCAAGACAAGGACGTTGTGCTAATGAATGGGTTGTACACGATACATAATATGTCAATGTTGCTAAGGGAATGAAAGCCACATTTCAACTTGAAGAAGGATATGCTAAGAACATTACCAATTTGGGTAAAAATGCCACAACTACCTCTACATCTTTGTGGGGGGGGGGGGGGGGGGGGGGGGAAGCTTGAGTAAAATAGGCAGTGCACTAGGGACACCGCTGGTAACTGATGAATGCATGACCGATAAACTCAGGGTGTCATATGCAAGGATACTAGTAGAGGTTGACATCACTCAAGAGTTGACTAAAGAAATAACTATTAAGGATATTGGAGGTATAAGAATGAAACAACCAGTTGAATATGAATATATGCTACTATAATGTGAAAATGCGAGAATGGGGGATACAAGTGTGATGCTAAGAAGGAGATTAAACAACGGAAGCTAAATATGACCCAACATGAAGAGAAACAACCGCCACGTACTCCAACAAACAAAACCAATGAGAAGGAAAAGTAAGAATGGGAGAGACAAAGGCAAATGGGTACAGATGGGAGGCACGTCAACACATGTCCACTGCCATAATGGTTTTGAAGCACTAAGGGTTTTGAATGAGACCTTAGTGAGACAAGACAAAGTCACATGTGTTCGCCAGTGTTTTTGGTAAACAATCACTTAGTTTTAGGTTTATTGCTTGGAGGACCAAACTAGTAAATCCTAGGGCAAGTTTGTGCTAACTTTCTAGGGAAAAAGAGTATGCATTCAATGTTGTCAGATTATTGGCAATAAATGTTAGATGTCTTAGAAAAATAATCATATTTTGAAAGTAAACAGACTAACTGATTTCGACAAAGTCAAAACTAGTCTTTTGAAGAGTAAAGAAAATAAGTAAAGAACATGTTTAAATAGAAAATGAATTAATTTGCATAAATGTAAAAATGATAGGCAAGTATATTTTCTTCAGAAAAACTCATTTCTCTCTCGTGTGTGGGTACTTTGAGTGTATATCGAAGTTTACAATGTTTTTTGCCACCCTTTGATCCTACCATCAGAACTCCTATTTATAATGATATGAACTAATGGTATCCCAATGTTCAAATGCTTTTTTGTCCGACACGTCATTTTTCCATGCATGACTAGCCTTCAATTGATCTTCACGTGTCCTTGGCAATTTGGATAAAACCAAAAAACAACTACTTCAGTTTGAAATTTGAATTTGCCTTTAGTCGAACTCCTTCGACCTGTCGAACTTGATGAATGACCAACTTCTTGAAATTTCGCTAGGTCCCAGACCATACTCTTTGACGTCGAAATGATGTTGTTCCTTCTTCCTAAGTCTTTGGTCGAAAGACATCTTGACCTTACCTTATGTTTGCAGAAATTCTAGTTGGTTCCTTTGTCGAATCTCTTCTTTTAAAATTTCTTGGCTAACCCATGATTATCTCATTGAATGTCAGAGGGCTGAATAAAATAGGTAAGATCAAAGAGGTTAGCTCACGTCTCTTATATGTTAAGCTTGATATCATTGTTCTTATTGAAACTAGGGTAAAAAATGTCAAAGCTAACAAAATAAGACAAAAATTAAAGCTCAGAGGCATGCATCTGGACAATTACAACAAGCATGATAATGGCAGGACTTGGGTGGAAGGGGGTGATAGCATAGTAGAGATAAGACAAGAAAAAACCACAAGTCAAATAATCCACTATGGAGTGTATGATTTGAATGGAAATTTCCAGAATTGGCTAACTGCTGTGTATGCCTTGAACCATATAGAGTATAAAATAACTTTGTGGAAAGACATTGATAAGCTACACCATCAACAACAAGGGCCATGGTGCCTAATAGGAGGTTTTAACAATATTATAAGGACTCAGGATATAATATGAGGGAAATTGGTAAATGAAGCTAAATACACTGACTTGGCCAACATGATGAAGAATGCATGACTTTTTGAGATGGATAGTATAAGTGACTACTACACATGGTCTAATAAGCAAGTTGATGGACCTATATACTCCAGGATTGATAGAGTATTGGGGAACTTAGATTGGATTCAAGGAAACTTGGACACCATTTTAACAAACATGTCTCCTAATATGTCTGACCATGCATTCCTTTGTCTACAACAGAAGAGGAATAATAGTATGAAAAGATCTAACTTCAAATTCATCAATCCAGTAGTAGATATGAAGGGTTTTGCAGGTACTGTTGCATCTAGATGGAGAGAACCTCTAGAAGGCAGACCCGTATATATTCTCAAGATGAAATTGAAAAGACTCTAACCTATCATGAAGATAATGAGCAAGCCTTTATCTGGCATAAAAATACAAGTGGAGAAAGCTCGAGTAAAACCAAATATAACACTACAGAAGCTTATGAATGACATAACGAACAACCTTAGTATATAAGAAGTCAAAGCATGTATTAGGGACATTAACGATCTTAATCAATTATAGCAATAAGTCTTATAACAAAGAGCTAAGATAGATTAACTGAGGTTGGGAGATGGAAACAATTCTCTTTTCCACGCTTCTCTAAAATCCAAGCAAAAGCATAAGATCAATTAGGAATAAGTCATATTGTGAGATTGTGAGATTGATGATAAACTAGGGCAGTTCCCTTTCTTGTTGGTTTTGTCTTTAGTTGTTTGAGGGTTGGATCCTAGCTATCGTTTTATGCATAGTGACTTTTTTGAATTAATTAAAGTTTTTTAATAAAAAATAAATAATAAATTGTATAGAAATCTTAGTGAAATTTAGAAGGTCTATAATATAACTAGCATATTATTAAAAAATGATATACCATTAATTTTGCAAAAACAAATGTGAGAGAATGATTAATTATTTAAAATTCAGATGTATTTCCTTTTCTTACGCTGATTTTCTATTAAAATGTATTGGCTAAATGTTTTGGTTCCTAATTTTACCTAATTCACAAAATTAATTATTTTATTTTAAATTTAATAATATTCTCACTTGTTTTTTTTAATAAAAAAACGATGATATATTCGTTTTTTATTATATATTTTTATCTATATATATTAAAAAGTACATGATGCTGAAGCAAACTGATAAATTTAATATGAGGAAGATGTACATGATGCATTATTAAAAAGTAATAACTAATGTCTGTCAATATTAAATTCAATTGTTTGTGGATGCTGAAGCAAACTGATAAATTTGATATCAAGAAGGTGTACATGATGTTGATGTTCAAAGGGATTATTCTGTTGTATAGTGGAGAAAAATGTTCTACAATAATCTACCAAGACCTAAAATGTTGTTTATGACCTAAATATTTTACAATAATCTTTCAATATAACTCATCAACATTAAAAAATAGTTGTAATTATAAAACTTTCAAAATACTATATTATATTATATTATTTTTATATTTATCATTATTTTTTTCATTTTGTAAAAATATATGATAAATTTTAATTTAAATAATAATATAATAAATGAATTTATGTGGGCGAAAACGATTACTATAAAAGATGAAGAAAAAAAAAAGAGTGAGTTAGGGAAAAAAAGAAAAAAAAAGCGTGATTGGGTTTTGATTTGGTGCGGTGTTGTTGTATTGATTTGAAGCGTGCGTATGCATTCGTATCGGTGACAGAAGAAGAAGAAGAAGAAGAGAAAGAGAGTGAAATGGGAGAATCAAGGGAAGAGAAAATTGAAGAATCCGTGGCTTCCGTTTTGGAAGAAGCTAAAGAGCTTCAAGATTCCGTCGCCGGTCACATCTCCAAATCGTTAAGCGACGAACATCCTCTCCGGCAACGAGCTCTTGCTCTCGACTCCAAAATCCTTTCACTTCGTTCTTCTCTCGATTCTCTCCTCAACAATAAACTAATTAATCACTCCGTAGCTGATAAGGTAAGGGATACTATCGTTGTTGATTTCGAATTTCGAATTTCAATTTGATGGATCCGTTTTGTTTTGTTGCAGTTAGATGAAGATTTGCAGAGAGCGAGATGTATTGTGGTTGATGGTGATGCTTCTTCGCTTCTTCCAGGACATGCTCACGGTTAGTTTCTTAATTACTCTATTACTTTCACTAATTTGATTTATTTCTTGATTCGTTTTTTTTTGGAGGGTTTTAGGGAAGTTTCTGAGGATGTTTTTGGGTCCTATTAATGTTCGTGCATCTCGGAAAGATGTGCAGCTTAAGGTCAAAGAGGAATACAACAGTTATAGGGTAAAGTTTTTCCTTTATGTTGATTGTTTGAGTTATGTTATAATAATGCTTTCAAATTAAGCTATACTTTATTTATTGAGTTGCCGGTCCTTTGCATGTAAACAGTGTTGTCAATGTCGGACAGCTAAAATCCCGCCATACCGGCTGCTTTGTGGCGCCGTTATAGCGGTTATGACGGAAAACACGCAATATCGGCTGATATTTACCATTGCGGCGAGCCCAAAAACCGTTATGTTATATATCTGCCATAGCGGCCATGGCGCCGCTATTTGATAACACTGCATGTAAATGCTTTATTTTTCTCCTTTTTTGTTGTGAATTTTAAAATATTTGTTAGGAAAATATAGTGTTTTCGGCTGCAAATAATTTATTTTGATATAAAACGGGTCCAGCCCTGCCGCAAAAACTCTTTAGGGGGTTACTGGCTTCTTTACCAATTGACATATTAGTCAATCAAAACCGCACAACATTAAACACTCATTTGAAGTTATACTTTAGTTATTAATCAATTGAAGGTTACATAGTCTAGACTGTAGATCTATCACATAGGTAATAACTCTCAAGTCAATAACAATTAGAGGAGTAGGCATGAGGAATCAAAGGAACATGGCTGAATTCACAGCAGCGATACATGACATCACGTTGACACAATAGGCAATAGCACCATTAAATCCCACAATTCACTACTTTGTTCTTCGCATGCATGCATGACACGGGATGTTTATGAAACTTCAAGGAAAATGACATTTCTTTTGTTCAGGATAGAACTGCTCTGCTATTCCTGCTTTTCCCGGCAGCACTTCTCATTCTAAGATCATGGGTTTGGGATGGATGCTTGCCAGCTTTTCCCGTACAGATTTACCAGGTATTTCCGATGAACTCCTCTTGTTTGATGTTATATTAGTATTGACTTGCTTACGTGAAATATTTATCTACAACCTGTTGTTATTGAGTATGATCCTTTGTCAGGCCTGGTTGCTATTTCTTTATACTGGTTTGGCATTGCGAGAGAACATATTGAGAGTAAATGGAAGTGATATCCGTCCATGGTACAGTCTTCAAACCCTTTTTAATCGAGGCTTTCTCAAAGTTTATATTAATTTTAGTGATCCTTATGAAACAATAATGGACAGCAGTTACTTAATGGGTAATAGATCCTTGATTCTGTGCTCAGTGCTTTGTTGTTTTTTGATCACGGGAGTTCAAATTCTATAACTTGATCTGCTGTTTATTCAACGAGTTCAAACTTCCCAGAGTTTCCACGTGTTTTTAAACATTGCTGACTTGGAAAACTATGATTATGCATCTTTGTTGGACATTCCCCTTCCTTTTGTTATTTTAGATCTTATGCCTTCAGAATCTTTTAACCTTCTTTTTTATTTCATAATTTTCTTATTTTGAACCTTCTTCCCACATTTCCTGATGTTACAGTTTCATAAGCATGGCTGAAGCAATGACTAAGTTGATGCTTCTGTTTGAAACTGTTTTTGAGGTTTTGGTGATGATTGTGATGAGGATAATATGGTGTTTCAGAACTGTTTTCTTTGTTGGTGTTTGGTTTAGGGTGATAGTCTCAAATGCAAGATTTCTCGTGGATTTTTTCTTATATTCTGTAGGACAGGCTTGTTTCTTAACTTATTTTTGAGTGGATTGCAAAGCAAATAGTTCCCTCTTTTGTGCTTATGTTCTTGTTCTGATGTTTTATTGAAGAGAAAATTGTTTCTAATCTTAAAAGAGAACTATAATCGACATCCTTTGATCCCTTATTAGGACACCCTTTGGTCCCTTATTAGATTGAGTACAAAGAATTGGAGGGGGTTTATATTTATTTATTTGGCCTTCCTTGGTTTACATGGGACAAAATCATTCAGAAAATAACCATACTAGGCCGTTACAGGTGGATATATCATCATTATTGTGCCATGATAATGGCCGTTGTGAGTCTCACTTGGGAAATAAAAGGACAACCAGACTGCGCAAATAAGCAGGTTAGTATTCTTTCCCTGAGCACTATTAGCTTTTCCTTGTTGATGGCATTATTTATGCATCTATCTTATATATCTCAATAATGCATGCAGAGAGGTGTACAGCTGTTCCTACAGTGGGCTATGATGCAAGGAGTTGCAATGCTTTTGCAAAATAGATATCAACGACAGAGACTTTATACTCGTATTGCATTGGGAAAGGTGCTACTGTTAAATAGCATATTTGACTTGCTTTATTTTTCTTTTTTTGTTGTATTTACTTTTTTCCACCATCATGCTATTTTATTATATTTTAGTGTAGTTACGACCTCTGCAGTCTTTTTTGTAAACGCGGTTAAAATTTTCTTTTTTCCTATTGCATAAATTGTACAGTCAACTCTCCAAGCATATTGATTGGAAATAGGTATGTGGTTTTGATTTTTGTTTTTCTCTGAATTATAGGCGAAGAGGATGGATGTTGTATGGGGGGAAACATCTGGTGTGGATGGCCAACTGTGGTTGCTGTGTCCCATACTTTTCATATTGCAGGTAACTACACTGCATGGCTACTTACAACATATGTTAGTTACTCGAGTTTTTGGCAAATTACTCTTTTGGATACCATTGTTTGAGCTTATGTGTCATTTGGTTCCTCTATTTTTTTTGAGTAATTTTAGTCCATCTCTATTTTAAAAACTAATCAAATATGGTTCTGCCATCAATTATTTTTTTCACCAAAACCCTTAAAGTCTCATTTTTATTTGTAAAATGTTTGGAAATCCCTAGTGGATTTGAGTCATGTAAATTAATCTCAAAAGTTTGAAAGTTAAAAATTTGAAGAATTTTGTACAATGCAAGATTAGAGTTTAAAAGAAGAAAATTTGGGAATTTTATATTTTAATTGGCAAGTTTTAATCTTTTTAAAAAAATATTGTCAAGCTAAGTGGAATAATGCTTAAAACAATAATTTCTTTTATAGATTATGATAAGCTGAGGAGGAATTTAATTGTAACAATTTAAAACGAGGGACTAAAACCATTTGAAAAAAACTAGAGAAACCAAAATGTAGGCTACTTTTTTTGGTGTTAGTACGAGGCGTTTTTGTGTGCAATATTCATATTCCTTTAATATTTTGCATCTTTTGTTGTGAGTGATGGTTAATTAGTTGAGAAGCATAGATTGGGTTTTTTGCTGGTAAAAGTGTGACCAGTTCATACACAAACTGATGATACACATGCTTTCAAACTTATTGTTCTAGCATTGTATGTTATTAAGTTTTACTTCATGGAAAAGCTTGGACATTCATCATCTGTATTTGTGTTCCTATCTTGATTCAGGGATTTGAGGCATATGTTGGACTATTGTTGCTCAATACTGCATTTGCTGGGGAGATTTCTGAATGGCAGGTATGCTCCTGCTAGCTTTTTTACTTATCATAATTTGTAGGAACACATGAAAATGAACCCGGTTCTGGTGATATTGTTTATTGCAAAGGCTAGCCTTATGATGACAGTAACTCTTCGGACAGGTAATATTTTGCGGTCTTCTGTTGGTCGTAATGGCCATTGGGAACTTTGAAAATACAGTACAGACTCTGTTGGTAAAGTCAAGATTTAAGGCAAAAATGAGAAGAACCAAGAGCAAGCAGAGACTGGATTAGCAAGTTGTGACATCTTGAGCTTTTGATAGGATCAGAATCTTTTTGCAGTCTTTTAAGTTTTGACCACTGTGCATGTCTAGTGATAATTTTGGCTTTGTTGTAGCATCATACATTTAACGCGTCTAAAGCGTAAGTTTGGATTTTATCTCTATAAGTGCATTGTTTTACAACTTTGTACACTCTTTTGGGTCGGCGTACTCATTCCCTGACGTGGTAGATTGATGATTTTCCTCTCTTCCACACTATATTTTAGATTATTCAAAGTGATTTGCAGATCTGAATGTAGAGGGAAGTCATTAACATAAATATTGTGAGAAACTGATGATTTGAAACTATTGATGACAAGTTTTCTTTTTACACGTTATTAGGGTGTTAATGTTTAACCAACAGTAGAATTGGCTTTTATTGGTGTATATTTTCAAATTAGTTGGAAGCATTTAGTTTGAAGTTGGTTAAGTGCGTAATTCATGATGAAGTGAAATCACTAAACTTCTTGTTTCCTTATCTTAATATCTTTGAAATTCTTATAAATATGCTTTGAATGTTCATGGCCATCTTTACAAGGTGCAATTGTTCTATCAGTTTGGTATTACAAAACCATGTTTGAATTTTGAGTTCAAGTCATATCAAGTGCTAGCTGGTAACAGTGGTGTTGTTTAAGCTCGAACAATAGTGAGTTAAACGGTGCGAAGAGTTGTGAAGGGAGTGATTACGGAAGTTTAAATAGTAACAAAGGATAAAAGAAGTTTAGGAAGAAGGAAATCCAATCTTATAATTGCCAAAAATAGGGCCATTTTACATGAGTGTAGATCCAAGAAATTTGTGAAGGAGAAAAGTGATGAGGTGCAGTTTGCTCGATGATGATTCAAATGAAGTTCTGCCGACGACATCATTGGATGCTCAAATCACGTAGTAAAAAAGAAAGGTTTGGTTACCGATTGAAATAGGGAGAGATTTTATGGATTTCGATTATGCTACTAATTAAAAGAATTTGACCACGAATAGAATTGACAAGTTAATCTACGGTCTCCAATTTATTATTGATTAATACAATTCCAACGGTTTTAATTTTTTTCCGATTACGGTAACAATAACAAACACAGTTGACAAATCAGATTAAGCAGATGCGGATTAAGTAGACACGGTTACGGTATGAAATATACATAAATTAAAATAAATCAATCCTATTCTATAAGTAGCAATCGAATTAAGCAAACAATTGTAATCAAATTAAGCAGTCAAATTTAATAAAAGAATTAAAAAGAAATTTAATGGATAGAGACACGGTTACTGCCGATCAACTCCTATGACGTTAGTTCTCCATAGAATTCATAATAGCTTTTCTAATTTCATGAATACTATATGAATGAAAATAAAACTGCGAATTTACTTAATTAATAAAAGGGAAAATGAGTCCTAATAGCATCCGACCCGAAAAACACAAAAAATCTTTCCAAAACTAATTATTTTATTAAGTCGGGAGATAAAATGAATTATTCGGCCATTCTTCACTCCGAGCTAGTTTCTGACTTCAACATAAAACTTATAGCTTCTACTCTCAGCTTTCTAATGCATATTAGAATGCTTCAAACAACAACTCGTAACTCAAATTATGACATGCACAACGAGAAGATGTCAAATTACCGTTTATTCAAAAAATAAATAATCAAATTAAAATAAAAGAATAAATAAGCTAAACTTAAGAAATACACTCAACACATTAAAATAAAAGCAATCATGTCAAAAAAAAAAATCCTTTAACACAAAGTAAAACGTGACGTATTAAAATACACTGATCAAATTCTCTCACAATTAAACTTTTGCACTCCGAGCAAAATTTTAAAGTCAAAATTTAAAACAGAATACAAAACAAGAAAAACAAGAACAAAACAGAGAATGCAATTTCAAAGATTTTTGGAATCACAAAGGGGTAAGTAAAATCCTCACTTTAAGGTATCAAATAACTATTTATGCTGAAAATAAAGTACGAAAATAAAATAACGGCAACAATAAACTTAAATATAAAAGCACACTAAAATTGTAAAAATAATAGAATAAACTATAAATTTTCCTAAGTACAATAGTAAAAGAAAATGTATCAAAATGCACTGATCAAATTCCCCACACTTGAACTTTTGCACTCTGAGCAAAATTATAAATTCAAAACTCAAAATAGAAAAAAACAAGAACAAATAAAACATGAAATTCCAAAGGTTATCAAGATATAAGGTGCAAGCAAAATTCTAAGTATAAACTTCAAGAAAATGACATTAATAAGTAACTCTTTTGTGACATTCAAAGCAAATATGAAAAACAAATTACCAAAGAGTATATCAAGAGCAGCAAGATCCTCATAAGATAAAATTCACTCAACTCTCAAGTGTTTAGGTAGACTGTTTACACTCAATGCACATCATGAAAGAAAGTACTACCATAAGCTTGAAAAGACTCTAACATCCACAATTGAACTACAAGCACACAAAGATCAAAATGACTTTTATTCGGTTGTAACTTGACTCGGGTATGGGTGAGATAAATCCTAAGGGATACTAGGCTAAGATTCAAAGGGAGAAAAGAGACATGAAAGAATTTGTGGGAGTTGAACTACATTCACCCACTTTCAAACAACAACTTTTCCGCTATTTTTCTTCTCTTTTATCTTTTTATTATTTTTTTTCAGAGGAAAAATGTAATGACATCATTCTTTGTTTTTTCCATTTTTTTAATATATTTTTTTCTTCTTTTTTTACATATACTTTTTTTTTCTTTTTCTGCCAACTTTTGAATGAAATATCACAACTATAGTTATTTAACCCCACACAACTCCAAACAAGACTCTTTCAACCCTATGAACGAGTGATAATATTGTTTTTCACTTTCAGACTTGTAATGAGTTTAAACAAAGAATGAGATAATACACTCAAGGGGTTTTTCATTGATGATATTATTCAGGGTTAGCTTTTTGGCTAATGGCTAAAAATATAAACAAAACAAAAATAAGTTGCCTTTATCATATCAATGTGTATAAGTAAATAAAAAATTTCAACAAGAGTCAATTCAAGTTCTAGAGACTAACAGACATGAGTGAAATCACATAAGAAAGAAATAGATGAATTTTTTAATGTTATCCATTAAAAGACCAAAAATATCACAAGGTTAATTGATCTACCACAAACGATGTACAATTTAGAGTTTAGTCCTACATATAATACTAAGAATGCACAAAAATAGTCAATCACATCACACCATAATTCTTTAATCAAGAGAACAAAGAAAATACTCACAACTATAACTCAAAAAATACATAAAAAAGCATGCTTTTTTTCATGTAAGAAAACAAACAAAAACAAAGAAAATGAATGAAATAAAACAAAGTAAATGGTCCCCCCCCCCCCCCCCCCCCCCACACACACACACACACACATACTTAAAGCATACATTGTCCTCAACGAAAGAACATAAATATAAAATAAGAGTGAGAGAAAGGAAATAACACATCCGAGGAGTCAAGGCGGATAAATGATCGTATAAACAACCTTTCCCAAAGAGACCTCTTATACAGTATCTTCTTCCAAACTCAGGCTCTCATGGGGTAGCTTTGGGTAGTGTCCATTGACCTTGAAATTTTGATTAGTGCTTTCGCCTTGTATTCCACAGGATCAAAGAAGGGTCTTCGATAAGTAAAATGGTTGAATGGGCACGTGAAAGTGATATCATTTTTCACAACATCAAGAATCAAAGGTCTACAGGGCCGACTCACTACTTTTGTTTCATCTTTAAGTGAGATCCTCTGCATACACATGGATGGGCTAATATCAAGAGTGTCGGCCAAAGTCCATCGAATTCCTTTCTTATGTTCTTGCTCAAGTTGAAGCTTTGATGAATAATATAAATCCCCATGAATGGTTTAGGATCTAAAGAAGGTGGTTGTTCAATGGACGGTATGTTTGGGGCAACCGAGATGTCAAGAGCTTCAACTACATAAACAACTTTATTTACACTGTCACCTTGTAAGGCAACATCAATTTCTGCACAAACAACACAAAGGTTGGTGTTAGTACAATCATCACATGAGTAAATATCATCAAAACCAGATAAAGTTGGAAAATTAGCTGAAAACAAATTAGAATAATCTTCATAAACAATTTCAGAAAGCAACTCTATTTGAAAAACAAAATGCTCTTCCAAGGGATGTTTCATAGCATCAAAAATGTTGAATTTCGCGACAATGTCACCAAATTCCATGGACATGGTTCCATCGTCAACATCAACTTTTTTTTAGCTATTTTCATGAACGGTCTGCCCAAAATGATTGGTGATCTTCTTGAATTTGTTTCTCCATACATGTCCAGAATGTAAAAGTCTGCAGGAAAAATCAAGTCATTAACTTGAACAAACCCATATTTCAATACTCCGGCGGGGCGGACATTGCTTATGTTCTCCAGTTGAATGATTAAACTTGTATGATGCAAAAGACCAAGATCAAGATTATTATACACCGAAGTAAGCATAACATTAACGCCCACTCCTAAATCAAGCATACAATTTTTGAATTTACTATCCCCAATGGTACAAGAAATAGCAAAAGTTCCTGGATCCTTGCACTTTTATGGCATATCCTGAGTGAGGGCTGAACTGGTAGGTGAAGTGTTAGGTTTAATAAGGGTCGTAACATTTCATCCCAAATTCACTCTCTCGTTTCCGGTAAGCCTTCTCTTGTGTGTGCACAAATCATTCAAAATTTTTGCGTATTTTGGGACCTGCTTAATCACATCAAGTAGTGGAATATTCACTGTCACCTTTCTAAATACATCCAAATTTTCTCTCTCTCTCTCTCTCTCTCTCTCTCTCTCTCTCTTTTCCTCATCAATTTTCTTATTTTTCAAAACTCTTTGTGGGAAAGGGATTGGTGGTACATACTCTTTTTCAGCCTTAACAACAACAGAAGGTTCAGGTGTTACAATAACAATTTTTTTTTCTGGGGCTGGTTCTGTAACTTTTCTGGATCTTAAGGAAATTGCACTCACATTGGAGCCTTTTGGATCCGCTACTGTTTGGGCAGGTAGTTGTTTCGATCCTTGAGCTTGCTGCATGGTATTCATTGAAGTGACAAACTGTCCAATTTGTGTTTGCAAAGCCTGAATACTAGAATTTGTTCGTTGTTGAAACTACAAATTATTTATAGCCATTTGCTTGACAAGATCCTCAACTGAAGGTCCGGAAGGTGTATAGGTGGTTACTTGGGGATGGTTCAATGGTGGTGGTGGAAAGGGTAACATCAACTGTTTCACTAAAGAGGTAAGTTCATCAATTCATGTTTCTAGAGCTTTGTTGGAAGAAAAAACATGAATCTCATTCACACCTTTTGCTTGGACCACAAAATTATCCCTTGTTGTGGATTGCTGGGAGTTAAGTGACATGTTCTCAATCAAGTATTTGGCAGCAGTTGGAGTCTTATCAACAAGTGCTCCACCACTAGCAGCATCTAAAATGTTTCTTTCCATTGGTAGCAATCCCTCATAAAAGTATTGTATTAACAATTGTTCAGAAATCTGGTGGTGAGGACAACTTGACACTAACTACTTGAATCTCTCCCAGTATTCGGCCAATGATTCCATGTCAACCTATCTAATACCACATATTTCATTTTTGATTGAAGAAGCTCTTGAAGTAGGGAAAAACCCTTTTAGGAATATTTTCTTCATATTATTCCAACTTGTAATAGAATTTGGCTTAAGATAATATAACCAATCTTTTGCAGCACCTTCTAAGCTTGACATGATCTTCGATAATTCCTTGAGGCCTCAATGGTATAGAACATACAACCTGAAATTCTTTTAGATGGCTATGCGAATCCTCACCTACTTGACATGAATTTGGCTTAAGATAATATAACCAATCTTTTGCAGCACCTTGTAGTGGGAATGGAAATGCTCTAAGCTTGACATGATCTTCGATAATTCCTTGAGGCCTCAATGGTATAGAACATACAACCTGAAATTCTTTTAGATGGCTATGCGAATCCTCACCTGCAAGACCATTAAACCTTGGCAACAAGTGTATTAAATGATATTTCAATTTGAAAGGTACAACAACAACATGCTATTCAATACACAAAGCATTATAATTAACATCAGGGGCAACAAGTTCTCTAGAGTTCTTTGGTCAGCCATGTTAAACTTAATAGAAAAAAAATCAACAAACAATGAGAAGACACATAACTAATTCAACAATGCAACAACAAATAGGAAAATACCGACAATGTCCCTATTAAGCAAAAATAATTGAAATACGGAAAAAACGATTAAAATAAACGAAAAAAAATACAAAAACATGAAACTTAATCTAATAAAGTCTGTTGGAAATCCACCACAACCTATGGAGAATTTCAATCAATCTTGATGAACAAGATTGTTATCACCCACACAATAATAATTAAAAGAGAAGAACAATGGAGAAAGGAAATAAAGAACGATGAAGGAGAAGAATAATATTCTGCAGAGTTTCTCTCTGCCCACAACCTGTGGAAAACTTCTTATTCACTTTGCGGTTGCAAAATTATGTGAATACAATATTATGAATACAACATTACAAGAATAAGGGCCACTCCCTCTATTTATAGATTTGGGTTATCTTGCACCCCAAGCCAAAACACAAAACTATAAAAGTCCAAAATAGTTAACACTACTAAAAATAGATCTAAGTCGAAATCCTGTATGAAGCAACATGCTTCAAACTTCGACATACTAATACAACTCAACACAATAGATGATTTGACACTTCCTTGCTTCTGTTAAGCAACCTGATTCGACACAAGGAATTACAATTTAAAATACCACATAATTTATTGTATCTAAGCTATCTACATTCATCATAACTCTTAGTCTTCTGAACACTTCAACCTGCACTCCCTTTGTCATGATTTATGCAAACTGATTCTCAGTTCTGCAGTGTTCCACATTCATCTTCCCATCTGCTACCTGCTCTCGAAGATAATGGAACCTCATCTAGATGTGCTTGCTTCAACCATGTGCTATCAGATTCTTCTCCAAATTGATAGCTGACATGTTATCGATCTTCATGGTCATTGCTCCATGACTCTTCGTTGTTATCTCTTTGACTAGATTCACCATCCATGTTTCTTGACATGCACAAAGGGAAGCGACTATGTATTATGCTTCGCATGACGATAATGCTACTAATGGCTCCTTTCTCGAACTCCAAGCAAATGGTGCACCATCTAGCATAAACACATAGCCAGCTGTGGATTTTTGATCCTCAACATCACTACACCAACTTGAATCGGTGTATCCCACTAGTTTGCATTCTTTTCCTTCATTAGCTGCAGGAAACAAAATTCCATAGTCGAGAGTTCCTTTTAAATACCTTAGTATCCTTTTCGCCTCTGCTAGATGTGATACCTTTGGCTTCTTCATGAATCTATTCACCATACCTACACTGTATGCTAAGTCAGACCTTGTGTGACAAAGGTATCAAAGTGAACCAATAAGTCTTCTATATTGGGTTGGGTCGACATCATCTTCATCTGAATCTTTCGACAATGGTAATCTGGGCTCAACTGGAGTTGAAGTTGGGTTGCAATCTTGCATCTCAAATCTCTTTGAGTATTTCGATTGCATACCTTCTTTGATGCATCATCAAACCTTTATCACTCTTGTAGAATTCAATGCCAAGGAAATATGAAATGTCCCCCAAATATGACATTTTGAATTCCTTGTTGAGATCACCTTTGAAGTCTTCGATCTCCTTCTTACAGCAACCTGTTATCAATAAGTCATCGACATAGAGACATAGTATATGCAATTCATTCTTGCTTCTTCTACACACACTCCATGTTCAGTTTTGCACTTCACAAATTCCTTATCCCTTAGAAATCCATCTATCTTCTTGTTCCAAGCTCTTGGAGCTTGTTTAAGTTCGTACAGAGCTTTATGCAGCCTGTACACCTTTCTTTCTTCGCCTTGTTTCACAAATCCAACTGGTTGTGCAACATAAACTTCTTCTTCTAAGGGGCCATTCAGGAATGCACATTTCACATCCATCTGACACATCTGCTAGTTGTTCATGTTTTCTAGACCAACAACCAACCTAATTGCTTTGATCCTAGCAACATGTGCAAAAACTTCGTCGAATTCGATTCCTTCTTTTTGAAGAAATCCTTTCGCCACAAGTCTCTCCTTGTGTCGAGTCACTTCTCCTTTTGGATTCAACTTCACCTTGTATACCCACTTAACATTGATTGCCTTCTTGTCTTGGGACAATTCGACAAGTGACCAAGTGTTGTTGACTACAATTGACTTAAGTTCTTCGTTCATTTCTTTCAACCACTTCGAATATTTCAATGCCTTAGTTGCATTGACTTGTTCGACATCTGCTTAGAAAGTATAATTTACCAGCTCACCTTATTTATTGACCATATCCTCTGATGTAATCACACATTCTTGCAACCTTGGAAGCATGTGTCTTTTTCTTTGAGGTCTGCTTGGGCCTGCTTCACTTATGATTTCTTGTCGAACTTCTCTTTCGACTTCACTAGCTGGTTCATCACATAATATTCTCACTAAATCCTTCTTAACATTCTCAGTCCAATCCCATTCCTTAAGCTTATCTATGATCACGTCCCTGCTGATCACTACATGCTTATTCATTGGGTCGAACAACTTGTATCCTTGAGTCGAATGATATCCTATCAGGATCATCTGACTCGACTTGTCATCAAGATTTCTTCTCAACTAATTTGGCACGTGTCTATGTGCTATATATCCAAACACCTTCAGATGACTCAAGCTAGGCTTGACACCAGACCAACATTCTTCTGGCGTGATTCCTTCTAGATTCTTCGTCAGACATCTGTTTAGGATATATGTTATAGTCGACACAACTTCTCTTCATAATTCTTTGGGTAGATGCTTGCCTTTCAACATACTTCTCACCATATTAATGAAAGTTCTATTCTTCCTTTTTGCGAATCCATTCTGCTGTGGAGTGTATGGTGGCACCACCTCATGCACAATCCCTTCTTTCACACATAATGCATCGAAGTCTTTCGACACATATTCTCCACCACAATCAATCCTCAAAATCTTGATTTTTCGACTGCTCTGTCTTTCGACATAGATTTAAACTTGGCAAATACCTCGATCACTTCACTTTTCTTCTTGATTAGGTAAGTCCACCTTTTTTTGACTGAAATCATCTATGAACGTAACAAAGTATTTGTTACCTCCAATCGAATCCACCTGGATAGGACCACATACATCAAAGTATATGACTTCAAGAATTTCCTTCGACCTGCTTCCTGCATCCTTACTGAAGTTGTTCTTATGATGCTTCACCTACAAACATTCTTCACACACTTTGTTTGGAATGTCGATTTCTACTAATCCTGAAACTATATTTCTTCTCTTCAAATATTTGATGTCTTTGAAATTGAGATGGCCAAGTGTATAATGTCATATCCACTCATCTCTGTTGGCTGTTTTTGCAAGGCACTTATGCTCAATCACATTAAGCTCAATCTTGAAGGTTCTATTATGAGACATTGGAGCCTTCAAGATCAACCTTCCATTTGAGTCGAGAACTCTTATCACATTGTCTTTGATCGACACCTTCTAGTTATTTTCGACTAACTGCCCTATGCTGAGCAAATTGCTCTTCATGCCTGGCATGTACAACACATTTAAAATTACTAATATCTTGCCATCTTTCATCATAATCAGAATATCACCAACACCTTCAGCGGCTAGAGTGTTGTCATTTGCAAATTTCACCATGTTCTTCATTGAGGGCTTTATGTTGATAAACCAATCTTTCCTTCCATACATGTGTGATGAGCATCCTGAGTCCAAGTACCACTGGTCCTTAAATCTATCTTCATCTCTTGTTGTAACAATCAACAACGTCTCTTCTTCTTCTTCTTCATATTTTGCCACCTTTGCATAAGTTTCTTGATTCTTCTTCTTTTTTGGACAATAACTAGAATATTGACCATACTTTTGACAATTATAACACTAAATGTGACTCTTGTCAGGATTTCGACCACCACCTATTCCTCTACCTGCAACACCACCTCTTTGGTTGCCTTGGTTCCATGGTTTTCTCTGATTCGACTAGTTTCCTTCTTGCTGATTTCGATCAGTCGAATTGTTGTAGCCTCTTCTTCCTTTGTTACCATTCCAGTTTCCTTTGCTGATTGGGCCTGCAAATCCATATCACTCTTCGACTTTCCTGCAGCTCTTTAAGCCATTCTTGTTCATGAGATTCAAGCGTCCCTTAAAGCTCTTCCTTTGTTAGTTTTGACAAATCCTTTGACTCTTCTATGGCTACTATCATATGGTCGAACTTTGGAGCCAACAACCTCAAGGTCTTTCTAACAATAGATCTTGATGTCAACACTTCTCACATACCTTGATTTGATTCACCAGTTTCGTAACCTTAGTGAAGAAATCAATTATGCTTTCATTGTCTTCCATCTGAAGCAATTCATACGTTCTTTTGTGAGTTTGTAACCTCACTTCTTTCACCTTCTCCGCGCCTCCAAACGACTTCTCCAGAATTTCCTATGCTTCTTTCGTTGACTCTACATCACTAACCTTTTCAAAGTTATTTGCATCAATACATTGATGGATTATAAAGATAGCTTTATAATCTTTCTTCTTCAATTCTTTATGCGCAACCTTTTCTTGATCTATCGCGTTTTCTGCAAGCGTTGTTACTCCTTCCTTCACAAGATCCCAAAGATCTTGATAGTAGAACACAACCTTTATCTGCTTGCACCAATTTTCATAATTATTGTTCTTGAGAATCAGAAGTTTGCTGGAAAATGTCTGTTTGGATGATTCATTGCCATGGTGATTTTCTTCCCACGAATCGTTTAAACCAGAGTTCTTGATACCAGATGTTGGAAATCCACCATAAACTATGGATAATTTCAATAAATCTTGATGAACAAGATTGTTATCACCCACATAATAACAATGAAAAGAGAAGAACAATGGAGAAAGAAAATAAAGAACGATGAAGGAGAAGAAGAATATTCAGCAGAGTTTCTCTCTGCCCACAACCTGTGGAAAACTTCTTATCCACCTTGCAACTGCAAAATTCTGTGAGTACAATGTTATGAATACAACATTACAAGAATAAGGGTTACTCCCGCTATTTATATATTTAGGTTAGCTTGCACCCCAAACCAAAGCCCAAAACTGTAAAAGCCCAAAATAGTTAACACTACTAAAAATTGGCCTAATACAACTCAACACACTAGGTGATTCGACACTTCCTTGCTTCTGTCGAGTAACCTGCTTCGACACAAGGAAGTACAATTTAACAACGTCAATTAAAATTTTTCAATTTTTTTTCGGAATTTTCTGAAACTACCAAAACAGAAAGCAAATCATGAAAAATAGAAAAATAAGGAATTTCAGATTTTTAGGGAGGCTTGTAGATGTTTGATTGGCTGCATTTTGTGTTAAAACACTAACTGTACTCTGATGTCTTGACTGATATCATGACATGCCTTGGAGATGTTTGATTGGCTGTATTTTGTGTTAGATCACTAACTGTACTCTGATGTCTTGACTGATGTCATGACATGCTTAAGTAGCATGCTGCAGGATTAGCTAATACAGGATTTACTGAATGTCAAACTGGATGTTATGACATTCATCCATGACAGCAGATACTGAACTATAGAACAATTGGTTTTTCTGCTATGGCTCAATATTGAGTTCAGTCTGTTTTTTAGGAAAGTAGCAGACCTAGCACATAGCCTACTATCTGAATGTCAAACTGAATGTTATGACATTCATCATTGACAACATATACTGAATAATAGGCAGGTTGGTTTCTCTGCTATAATCAGTATTTATTTCAGTCTGTTTTTCAGGAGAATAACAGACCTAGCATATGGTTTATGTTCTGGACGTTAAACTGAATGTTGTGACATTCATTCCTGACAGCATATGCTAAATTGTAGAATGGTTAGTTTTTCTATTTCAGCATTTTTCTCAGGCTATTCTTCAGGAATCCAATAGCTGAGCTAAAATCCAGGAAACTAACAACTGAGCTACATTTAATGAACCTAACAAATAGCCTATTTGTTAGCACCCTAAGATGTGGAAATTAGGTTAACTTGCTTAACCTTGATTTTAGGGAATACAAGTACAAGGCCCAAGTGCTGCAATATAAAAGGATGGCAATCCTTCTTTCAGAACTCGGGGGTTTTTAGCGTGAAGATTTTATTGTTCCATTATACTTCACTGCTGTATTTTTGTCTGTCTTGTATTAGGTGTATCTTGTGAGCCAAGCAATTATCACCTAGATGATTGCATTGGACTAGGGTGTTCATTGAGTTGTAAGTGCTGTGTCACTCTAAGCTTTTAAGCGTGAGTGCTGTGTATCTTGATTAAAGCCGTGAAGCACAATCAAGAGTTGTTTGAAGTATAACTTCACCATTAACTGTAATCTAATTAAAGGTTGTAATCACTGAGGTGATTGAGGGGGAGTGAGTAGGAACTCTGGTCTTAGTTTAAGATTGAAATTGCATTGGGTAGGTATTAAGTGATAGGATTAAACAGGTGGTTTAAGGCCTGAATTAATACTACTGATAGTGGATTTCCTCCCTGGCTTGGTAGCCCCCAGACGTAGGTGTGTGTGACACCGAACTGGGTAAACAATTACTTGTGTTATTTACTGCACTTCACTTTTAAGTTCTGCATAATACTTGTCTGCGCAGAATTGGATGTCATAACATCCCGTGTGACATCGAAAGTCTGTTAACTAGAATTTTAATTGGCGTCAGAGCAGGCACCCTGCCTGTTAATTTCTGGGTGAGATCTAGGGACGTTACTTTCTAGTACCATGGACAAGGATGTAGGATACTTAAATAGGCCACCCATGCTGGATGGTTCTAACTATGATGACTGGAAACCTTGTATGATAGCCTACTTGAGGTCTCTAGATAGCAAGGTCTGGAGAGCTGTCAACAAAGGATGGGAACATCCAACGAAGACAAGTAAAGATGGAATTATGTTGCAAATTTCTGAAGAAGAGTGGGATAGGGAGCAAGAGGCACTAGCCCTTGGAAACTCTAAGGCCTTGAATGCACTGTTCAATGGAATAAACAAGAACATTTTCAGACTGGTGCATCACTGCGAACTGGCTAAAGAAGTTTGGGATACCCTCAAAACAACTCATGAAGGTACCTCCAAGGTGAGGATGTCTAAACTTCAGATGCTAACCACCAAGTTTGAGAATCTGAAGATGAAAGAGGATGAGACAATTCATGACTTCCACATGAACATTCTTGAAATTGCCAACACTTCTGGTGGCTTAGGAGAGAAAATGGATGAAGAGAAACTTGTAAGAAAGATTCTCAGATCATTGCCAAAGAGATTTGCCATGAAAGTCACAGCCATAGAATAAGCTCAAGATATCAGCAATATGAAGGTTGATGAGCTTATTGGTTCACTCCAAACCTTTGAAATGGGCTTGTGTGAGAATGTTGAAAAGAAGAACAAAAGCATAGCCTTTGTATCAAATACTGAAGAGGATTCAGAAGAGGGGAGTACTGGAGGTGATGAAAGCATATCAGAAGCCATAGCCATGCTTGGGAGACATATCAACAAGTTCATAAAGAAGATTGATCAAAAAGGTAGACCTAATGTCAAGAACATTTCGTATGACATCAGGAAAAGATCAACATCTGAAGAAAAGTTCAACCAAGGCAAGGGAATCCAGTGTCATGGATGTGACGGTTTTGGTCACATTAGAGCTGAATGCCCTACCTTCCTCAAGATGCAAAAGAAGGGGCTATCTGTCACCTGGTCTGAAGGAGATTCTGAGAGTGAATCTGAAGGAGAATCTGCCAAACATGTCACTGCACTAACCAGTGTCTGTGCCTCTGATGATGACTCAAGTGGAGATGAACTGACTTTGGATGAACTTGCTGCTTCATATAAAGAGCTATGTGTCAAAAGTGCAGAAGTGTGTGTATAAGGAGAAAAGCAGAAGAAACTCATCAAGGAGCTGGAGGATGAGAAAAAGAAGCATCTGACAGTCATAGATGGTCTAAATGGTGAGATAAACTTGCTGACCTCCAAGCTAGATCAAATGACAAAATCCATCAGAATGCTAAATAAAGGAACTGACACGTTGGAAGAGATCCTAAAAGTGGGACAAAAGTCAGGAACCATGTCTGGGTTAGGCTTTGTGAAGAAATCCTCTGCTGAACTCAAACACTCAAAAGCTGAAGTTCAGAAAGTCAAGCAAAAGTCACGAACAATGTCTCAACATCAGGGAACCAGGATGAGTAACCATCAGAAGAAGAAATTTCAGAGATGGAGATGTCACTACTGTGGTAGATTTGGTCATATAAAAGCCTTCTGCTACAGGTTGCATGGTTATCCTAACCAAACCCCTCATGTCAGACCTAAGCATAAGGCATATAAGAATAATGCCCCTATCAAGAAACGACAATGGGTTGCTAGGTTAGCTCACACAGCTCTAAGGGCATTTACCAGAGAAGACTGGTACTTTGATAGTGGCTGCTCGAGACATATGACTGGTATGGAGAATTTATTGGTGGACATACAACCTCACACTACCAGTTATGTGACCTTTGGTGATGGTGCTAAAGGAATAATCAAAGGTGTGGGTAAGCTGGACAGTTCTGGAGTTCCTGAACTGAATAATGTGCTGTTAGTAAAAGGACTAACTGCTAATCTCATCAGCATAAGCCAGATGTGTGATCAAGGATTCTATGTTCAGTTCACTAAGGAGCTATGTGTTATGACGAATGGAGATAATCAGGAAGTTATGAGAGGATCCGGATCCAAAGATAACTGCTATCTATGGGAACCTAAAGTCTCAAACTACTCCACAATTTGCTCCTCAGCCAAGGAAGAACAAGAGGTGAAGCTGTGGCATAGACGGCTTGGTCATCTTCATTTAAGGGGAATGAAAAAGATCATATCCAAGGAAGCAGTTAGAGGAATCCCAAAGCTTCTTATTGATGAAGGAAGAGTTTGTGGAGAATGCCAGGTTGGCAAGCAAACCAAGATGTCACATCCTAAGCTGGGACATCCTACAACATCCAAAACTCTGGAACTTTTGCACATGGACTTAATGGGACCTATGCAGGTTGAAAGTCTGGGTGGAAAGAGATATGCCTATGTGGTTGTTGATGACCATTCCAGATACACATGGATAAGCTTCATCAGAGAAAAATCAGATGCATTTGATGTCTTCAAAGATCTGTGCATCAGACTTCAAAGGGAAAATGATAGTTGTGTTGTCCGAATTAGGAGTGACCATGGGACGGAGTTTAAAAATTCCAAGTTTGATGAATTCTGCTCGTCTGAAGGGATAAGTCATGAGTTTTCCTCTCCTATAACTCCTCAGCAAAATGGAATAGTTGAAAGGAAAAACCGAACTATTCAAGAATCTGCCAAGGCTATGATTCATGCAAAGAAGCTTCCTTTGCACTTTTGGGCCGAAGCTATGAATACAACCTGCTATGTTCACAATAGAGTTACCTTGAGAAAAGGAACCTCCTCCACTCTGTATGAAATATGGAAAGGCAGAAAACCCACTGTGAAGTACTTTCATATCTTTGGAAGCAAATGTTACATCCTTACAGATCGTGAACAGAGAAGGAAAATGGACCCCAAAAGTGATGAGGGTATATTCCTAGGATACTCAACTAACAACAGAGCCTACAGAGTATTCAACTCCAGGATCAATGTCTTGATGGAATCCATAAATGTTATTGTGGATGATAAAGAGGAAGGAGCCAATGTCATAGAGGAGGTTGGAACATTCCTTGATACTTCAACAGACATACTAGTCAAGACTGAAGAGGTACAGGAAACTCCTCCTGAATGTGATGTAGAAACATCCAACAAGGTGCCTTCTATCAGAATTCAGAAAGACCACCCTAAGGATCTTATCATAGGGGATCCCAATAGTGGTGTGACTACCAGATCAAGGGAGAATAGCTCAAATTCCTGCTTTGTATCCAAGGTTGAGTCAAAAAATGTGAAAGAAGCCCCGACTGATGAATATTAGATCAATGCCATGCAAGATGAACTGGAGAAGTTTAAAAGGAATGAAGTATGGGAGTTAGTTCCACGACCTGAAGGGACCAACATCATTGGTACCAAGTGGATCTACAAGAACAAGTCTGATGAGAAAGGAGTAATCACTAGAAATAAAGCAAGACTAGTGGCACAAGGATATACTCAAGTTGGAGGGGTTGATTTTGATGAAACTTTTGCACCAGTTGCAAGGCTTGAGTCAATAAGATTGTTGTTAGGTGTTGCCTGCATTCTGAAGTTCAAACTGTTCCAAATGGATGTGAAGAGTGTCTTTTTAAATGGCTACTTGCATGAAGAAGTCTATGTGGAACAACCTAAAGGGTTCTATGATCCTAACCTGCCAAACCATGTGTACAAGTTGAGGAAAGATTTGTATGGGTTGAAGCAAGCTCCTAGAGCTTGGTATGAAAGGTTGACTGAATTTATAACCTCTAATGGGTACAGAAAAGGAGGGATAGATAAGACCTTGTTTGTGAAGGATGAAAATGGCAATATCATGATTGCCCAAATTTATGTGGATGATATTGTCTTTGGTGGAATGTCAGAGCAAATGGTGAAACATTTTGTTCACCAGATGCAATCTGAGTTTGAAATGAGTCTGGTTGGGGAATTGACTTATTTTCTTGGACTACAAGTTAACCAAATGGAGGAGTCTATGTTTCTCTCCCAAAGCAAATATGCCAAGAACATAGTTAAGAAGTTTGGTATGGATAATGCTAGTCACAAAAGAACTCCTGCACCTACTCATTTAAAATTAACTAAAGATGAAGGAGGTACTAGTGTTGATCAATGCTTGTATAGAAGCATGATAGGTAGTCTACTATATCTAACTACCAGTAGACCTGATATTGCATATGCAGTTGGTGTGTGTGCTAGATACCAAGCAGAACCCAAAGTGAGCCACTTGAATCAAGTCAAGAGAATTCTTAAGTATGTTAATGGGACTTGTGACTATGGTATGCTTTACTCTCATGGCTCTGAGCCTGTCTTGTCTGGGTATTGTGATGCTGATTGGGCTGGAAGTGCTGATGACAGAAAAAGCACATCAGGAGGATGTTTCTTCTTGGGAACAAATCTCATATCATGGTTCAGCAAGAAACAGAACTGTGTATCACTATCCACTGCAGAGGTTGAGTACATATCAGCTAGAAGCAGTTGTTCCCAACTGGTTGTTAGTGTAAGCCCTAGAGGACAATACTTTTGGTACTTGTATCGAATAATAAAAGGCTTTTTCTTTATTACGTTTGTTTAATAAAGTCCCTAGAATAGCTAGTCTGTTTAATGTATCAAGTATGACTTAATCATGAGATCACATTAAACATAAGGACACTATTCTTAAAGTATCCGTAGTCGAGCTTTATTGTGAAGTGGGATGATATTAAAGCATTAAGACTATTATGTATATAGAATGATGATCACATCTCATGGATCATGGATAAGGAGTTATCAAGTCTTAAACATAGCTATGGATATTAAGAGTAATATTTATACCGGATTGACCCGCTATGAGAATACTATATAGAAAGTTATGCAAAGTGTCATAAGTTATTCTCATGGTGATAATGGTGTATACCACTCTTCGACCTGAAACCACTATGGACCCTAGATGTAGAGTCGAGTGCTTTATTGCTGATCAAACGTTGTCCGTAACTGGATAACCATAAAGACAGTTGATGGGTACTCCACGAAGCATGCTGAGGGACATGAGTGACCTAGATGGAATTTGCCCATCCTGCATAATAGGATAAATGTCTATGGGCCCAATATTGAACTGGACAAGGATGACACGGTCTATGCCTTGTGTTCAATATAGACATAAGGGCAAAAGGGTAATTATACACATAAGTATTATCACAGAAGTAATTGTCAGATCACATGACATTTTCGTGTCTTGGGTAGCAGTGATGTGTTGCTAGATACCGCTCACTGTTTATTATGTTAAATACATGATTTAATATGATTTCCAATGCCGCGAAAACCTACAGGGTCACACACAAAGGACGGATTGATGAGAGATAGAGTAACTAAGGAACACCGTAAGGTACGGTGCCCTTAAGTGAATTGTAGAACATCGTAAAGGTACGGTGTACTTAAGTAGAATACAAAATATGGTAAGGTACCATGAGCTTAAGTGATTTTAGGCATATTATAAGATATGGGCCAAAATACACTTAAGTGGGCTTTTTAGCTTGAAGCCCACACAAGTGGTTCTATAAATAGAACCCTTGTGCGGAAGCATTCATTGCGGTTGCATTATTTTCGTTCTCTCTCTCTCTCTCTCTCTCTCTCTCTCTCCCTCTCTCTCTCTCTCTCTCTCTCTCTCTCTCTCTCTCTCTCACTCAAAGCCTTCATTCGTACCAGCTAGCACTGTGATTGAAGGAATCCGTTCGTGTGGACTGAGTAGAGACGTTGTCATCGTTCAACATTCGTGATCGCTCCGTGGATCTGCATCAAAGGTTTTGATCGTCACAAGAGATCTGCACCAAAGGTTTCAATCGTCACAAGAGGTAAATATTCTATCACTGATCATGACCATTCGTAAGGATCTCTAAGGGAGAAAATTTTAATTTCCGTTGCGTTTTGGATCGCAATTCTCCTTCACTGGTATGGATGAAACAAATGCTGACTGAGTACAATGTCTCTCAGAATGTCATGACATTGTTCTGTGACAATCTCAGCGCCATCAATATTTCAAAGAATCCCATCCAACACAGCAGGACCAAGGATATTTACATTAGACATCACTTCATCAGAGATCTGGTGGAAGACAACGTGATTACCTTGGAACATGTAGCTACTGAACTACAACTTGCTGACATATTCACAAAAGCTCTGGATGCTACTCAGTTTGAAAATTTAAGGGGCAAATTGGGAATATGCCTTTCTGAGGATTTATAGCAACCAAGGATGGTTGTAATGTATTGTTTAATAATTCTAATTATTAAACAATTGAAAGTGTGCTCTGATTGGTCAACAAATCATAGCTATTTCACTTGCTGCAAGTGTGTTAACAAGATGTTAAGGGGATATCCTAACATGAGACTGCCTGTGTACCTGCTGAAGTTCAAGCAGGAGTGGTTCAAGATGTCATACACAAAGTCATGGCATCTGATATACCTGCTGTGAAGGCAGAGTGGGTGTCTACTTGATCAAAGCTGTGAAGCAAGATCAAGTGGATGGTGTCTTGATTAAGGCTGAGAAGCAAGATCAAGATTGAGTTTCCCAAGTATGTAACTTTAAGTGTTTCTTTGGCAACATTTTTTACAAAAAGGGGGAGTAACACCTGTGGTGCCCCAGGACAACAGATTTGCTTTGTGCTTGAACAAATATTGAAGATCCTCTAATCCAGAGGTTGTGCTGCAGCTTGATGTTCAATGAGTGTGAGTGTGTTGATGTGTGCTGCTGTTAGAAGGTTTTATTTAACTTCTGTGTATGTGGTGCTGGTTGAAGTTTTTATTTAACTTCTATGTGTGTTGCTGTGCTGCTCTGAGTGTATTAGCTAGGTTAATTTCCCTGCTAGATGTATGTTTCTCCGCTGCTGTGAACTCTGTTGTGATGCCAAGTTATTTTAGCAAAAAATTTGCCAAAGGGGGAGTTTGTAGATGTTTGATTGGCTGCATTTTGTGTTAAAACACTAACTGTACTTTGATGTCTTGACTGATGTCATGACATGCTTAAGTAGCATGCTGCAGGATTAGCTAATACAGGATTTACTGAATGTCAAACTGGATGTTATGACATTCATCCATGACAACAGATACTGAACTATAGAACAATTGGTTTTTCTGTTATGGCTCAGTATTGAGTTCAGTCTGTTTTTTAGGAAAGTAGCAGACCTGGCACATAGCCTACTGTCTGAATGTCAAACTGAATGTTATGACATTCATCATTGACAGCATATACTAAATAATAGGCAGGTTGGTTTCTCTGCTATAATCAGTATTTATTTCAGTCTGTTTTTCAGGAGAATAACAAACCTAGCATATGGTTTATGTTCTGGACGTCAAACTGAATGTTGTGACATTCATTCCTGACAGCATATGCTAAATTGTAGGATGGTTAGTTTTTCTGTTTCAGCATTTTTCTCAGGCTATTCTTCAGGAATCCAACAGCTGAGCTAAAATCCAGGAAACTAACAATTGAGCTACATTTAATGAACCTAACAAATAGCCTATTTGTTAGCACCCTAAGATGTGGAAATTAGGTTAACTTGCTTAACCTTGATTTTATGGAATACAAGTACAAGGCCCAAGTGCTGCAATATAAAAGGATGGTAATCCTTCTTTCAGAACTCAGGGGTTTTTAGTGTGAAGATTTTATTGTTCCATTATACTTCACTGCTGTATTTTTGTGTGTCTTGTATTAGGTGTATCTTGTGAGCCAAGCAATTATCACCTAGATGATTGCATTGGACTAGGGTGTTCATTGAGTTGTAAGTGCTGTGTCACTCTAAGCTTTTAAGCGTGAGTGCTGTGTATCTTGATTAAAGCTGTGAAGCACAATCAAGAGTTGTTTGAAGTATAACTTCACCATTAACTGTAATCTAATTAAAGGTTGTAATCACTGAGGTGATTGAGGGGGAGTGAGTAGGAACTCTGGTCTTAGTTTAAGATTGAAATTGCATTAGGTAGGTATTAAGTGATAGGATTAAACAGGTGGTTGAAGGCCTGAATTAATACTGCTAATAGTGGATTTCCTCCCTGGCTTGGTAGCCCCCAGACGTAGGTGTGTGTGACACCGAACTGGGTAAACAATTACTTGTGTTATTTACTGCACTTCACTTTTAAGTTCTGCATAATACTTGTCTGCGCATAATTGGATGTCATAATATCCCGTGTGACATCGAAAGTCTGTTAACTAGAATTTCAAGGCTTCTTCTATTTAGTCCCTAAATAAATGCTTTCAATCCTTGATTTTTTCTAATGAATCGACAAAGAATCGGAATAAACTGAGACGATTTTTTTAAAAATAGATTTTTTTGTGCTAAAACGTGAAAAGGCCATAACGCTGGGGCAAGAATGCTAAAAGAAAACACCTATGACTATAATAATTGTTAAAATCTACAAGAGTCCCCGACAACGACACCAATTTGATCCGCTGTCGCACACGGGTAAAAAATAAGTTTAAAAGTGTAGTAAAACGGAAGCGACACTCGAATGCTGTATCATAAGGACTCTTGAATGTTGTAACCAAACAAAAGAAAAAAGTTTTTTTTTAAGGTTCAAAACTTAAATTGAAGATGATTAAAGATAAAAGCAAAATTGATAAATAAGCTAATCTACTGTATCGATTTTCGACTTATCATCAATTTTATAATTTTAATTCTCTAGCGGATTCGATCCCATCCAATTACAATACCCATTGACAAGTGCAATTGGTATTATATGATGTATGTTCCTTATTTCCGAATTAAGCAAACAAATTTAAGCAGACGTGAATTAAGCAAACACGACTTAATCAAACACGATAACGAAAAAGCTATGCTAATGTGGTTGTAGTTAAGGATCATACAAACAATCAGATTTAATCAACTCTATCCTATAAGAAACAATCAAATCAAGCAAACGAAATTAATCAAATTAATGAAACGAGTTTATAGGAAGAATTTAAAAGAAATCGAAACTAAACTGAAATTAATAAAAACCTCAAAGTGGAATTCAAATATAACATATCAACTCTTTGGGAATTAACTCTCCATGGTATTCGTATGCCCTATTCTCTATTTCATGAATTTTGAATCCTCAAATCCTAAAACTACTAAGTTGCTTAAATATAGCAAGGGGATTTGGGCCTAATAGCAACCGAGCCGAAAAAAATACAAAATCGGCCCAAAAGCTAAGTATTTTCATAAGTCTGGAACTAAAACGAATTATTCGACCATTCTTCACTGTGAATCAGCTTTTGACTTCAACATGAAACATTTAGCTTAACCTCTCAAATTTCCATTGCCTATTAGAACACGGCAATACGATTCTCGTAGCTCAAGTTATGATTTGCATAGTGACAAAGTATCAAATAACTATTTATGCTAAAAATAAAGCACGAAAATAAAATAAAGGCAAAAATAAACTTAAATATAAAAACACACTAAAATAGTAAAAATAATAGAATAAACTATAGATTTTCCTAAGTACAATAATAGAAGAAGATGCATCAAAATGCACTGATCAGGGCAAAAGAAAATTGAAAAAAATTGCGGGAGTTGAACTAAAATTTCATTCACTTTCAAAGAACAACTTTGAAACTATTTTCTATTATCCTTTCTTCTTTTTTTTCCATAAGGAATATGTATGATGGTAATATGAATTGTCATCCTTCTTTTCCTTTCTTTTTTCTTCTTTTTTTCTCTTTTTTTTTCTTTTTCTATTCTTTCTTTTTTTCCTACCAACTTTTAAAATATCACAACTATATTAATTTAACCCCACACAAATTCAAACATGACTCTTTCAACTCTGTAAATAGAATAATACATTGTTTTTTACTTTTAGGCTTGTAATGAGTTTCAAACAAAGAATTGAATAAATAGGCTCAAGGAGATTTCAAACAATGGATGATATATTTAAGATTGACTTTTTGGTTAAGTGGCTAAAAATAAAACAGAAACAACTTGCCTTTATCATATCAATGTGAACAAGTAAATAAACAGTTTCAAAAAGAGTCAGATCAAATTCTAGAGACTAACAGACTTAAGTGAAATCACACAAGAAAGAAAGAGATGTATCTTTTTTATGTTATCAATTATTAGACTCAAAATCTCACAAAGGATATTGATCAACCATAAATGATGCACAATTCAGAATTTAGTTCTACTTATCATACTGAGAATGCACTGGAAATCACTTACATCACATCACAAGTCTTTAGTCAAGAGAACAAAGAAATTACTCACACTTGCAACCCCAAAACCAAAGAGAAAATATGCATTATTTTATTTTAAAGAAAAAACAAAAGTAAATTACTCCCTTCTCCATACTTAAGACACACATTATCCTCAATGAAAGAACATAATTATAAAATGAGAGAGAGAGAGAGAGAGAGAGAGAGAGTACACCAAGATGTATAGTGATTCGTCTCTAGCGTCCTCGCATGAGCCTACTTTACTCTTCAATAGTTTTCTAATGGTAATTTTTTTCTTCCAATATGTTTTGACAAATATTACACGAGTTTATAAATTCACAATAATACTGAAAAAAAATAAATCTCCTATCTGGATCTTGACTTGTATATAGCTTGACGCTAAAATCTCTGCGAAATCTTTACTCGATTCTCTCTTCTTAAATCTTCCAACTTCTCCAATCTACTCCCAGTCTTGGTGTGTGGCAGTTGTAGCGGTGTATTCGTTACCATTGGAGATATTGACTAAATCCAAGGTAAATCATACAAAGTCGAGTCGCCACCGCACTTCTATTTATCCAAAGGAATGGTTAGAAAGCGAACAAAAACCTAAGAAGTTTTGCAAAGAAAACTAATAAAAGAAACAGAGATTTGGGTAAGGGGGTTGGTTATGTTATGGGAAGGTGTTAGGCACCCACAACATCCTAGGTACTCCTAGGGAGCCCTTTTCACAACTTGTTGCAAAGGTTATTGTTTATGAAATTATTTTTACTGTGCAAACATGATTGAAGAGATGAGAAGAGAATGTCCAACTTTATTTACATTTTTGTGTTTGGATGGATGAATCTATTGCCTACGTACCTTCTTATAAAAAGAATAGGATCAAAACCTCGTAGTTCGGCTAAAAGATTTCGAAAACAAATGAGTGGATTGATTTTAAAACAAAAGCCTTAAGGTCTTTCATTATCAAAGGGAGAAAACTCGATCTGAACCAACAATCCACCATGTGAGGATGGCTTCGACATACTAGTGAGGGGTTAACCCTATAATAAGTATGGAAGGCTTACGATCCAACCACTAAGGATGCGGTGAGATTTACATCAACCACTGAGATAACTCAAACCTATGGCTAATGCATGAAAAATTTGATTAAGAAGTGGACATGCGGACCACAAAAGAAATTTGAGTGAGTTGAATTAACCAATTAGAAGTATTCACAAACATGGTCAAAGTTGACTTAAAGATTCAATTCAAAATGAGCAATATGAAAAGAAAGTTTGAAAATCAAAGGCATAAGGCCTAGGTTTCTAATGTTGAAAACAAGTCAGATGTTTGCACAAAAGTTTTTTGGTTTGGGTTAGCATGAAAGAATGGAGGTATAAGGAAACAAAAAGGTGGGGGAATGAGGAACAAAACCGCATTAGGAGTTCCTCTCTTGAGATCATATGTAGATGATCCAAGTAAGTACCATCCTTTGGAATAGGCAACAAGCACAGGGCAAAAGCAATCAACAAGGCTCATGAGAGAACCACAATAAGAGGAAACAGAATGCCAATCTATGGACTTACATCCAACTTCTGCACAACAGAAAAAGGAAACAGAATGCCAATATATGGACTTACATCCAACTCCAAACAACAACAAGGAAACATAATGCCAATCTATGGACTTACATCCAACTCCAAACAATGAACATGCATGAAAAGCAAACACATGAAATGTTCACAAGTAAGAAAGCAAGTAATCAAGCATCACACTCTATATACAAACAAGAGGCTCAGACAAATGGTTGGGCTTTAGTCAAGAGGGGTCATATCAACCTCGACAAACAAGCCAAAACTGTAGAGGTGTTCTGAAGCTCTTAACCACTAACATTGAGAGTTAGGGTGAAGCTGATGAAATGTGGTAATGAGGATGAGACCTCATGCTCTTAACCCTGGCCTGGGTGAGCTTTAATCAAAGAAAGCGTGGGGATCCAGAAAGAGGGACCCTATTCCACTTGACTGACTCTATACAAAGATCTTAGGTACTTGTTCAAGAGCATCAGCACGTAGTGCGAGCATAATGAACGACTCACTGAATAATAGGGGATTGATTGCTAATCCCTTCTATCTGTCAATTGCCTCTTCACTTAGGAGGACTTATCAAGTAACATGCCTCACTTGGAGGTCTTTGGCACAAATGTAAACATACACAATCAGAGCCTCTTAAGGAGGACTTCAGCCAAATGCCTGCCAAAAAGGTGGCAGGACTTCCAGACTACATGGTGAAAAAGAGAGGCTACGTAAGTGGTGTATCAACCACACTCCAAAGCTTAAGCAAAATCTAGCTAGCAACTAATGTACATGTACAAAAGCCAAACAGTTAATATTATATTCAGAAAACCAACAAACAACAGTGGATCATTCAACAGTTTTACACAATGCAAGTCACAAGTGCAAGCACTCGAATGAGTTCATCACATCAAAGGACCTACAACACAACAAGAGTTAGTAATCAAAGTAACTTGCATCTCATAAAGTGAGATCAAACCAACTGTCAAAGCTAAATGCTCAAACCTGAAACACAAAGCACAATTAGTATGTATACAAATCACTAGTACAAAGACTAGGTTCAAAAGCAAGTCAAATGACCAAAACAGAACTCAATATTTTGCACAAAGCATATTCAAACAATCAAGAACATGTCCTCAAAAGGACTAGAACCAATTCCTAAGGCAAAGGCATCAAATGATCAATATAAAACAAAGACCAACAAATGAGCACAAAATGGACAATCAAATTAGAAAATCCAAATCAAAACAGAAAAGCATCTAATGGCTATGAATTTTTTTATGTAAGTCTATCATGTTATGAACAAACATCATGCAACAAATTAAAACCAGAAGAGCTCAAATGGTACATGAATGAAAATGCACAAATGCAAGGTAACAAATGTGACACAAATTGTCACACTATATGTTCATGTGTCCA
Source organism: Lathyrus oleraceus (assembly GCF_024323335.1). Taxonomy (NCBI): domain Eukaryota; kingdom Viridiplantae; phylum Streptophyta; class Magnoliopsida; order Fabales; family Fabaceae; genus Lathyrus; species Lathyrus oleraceus. Next base: position 516,441,893 of record NC_066584.1, read on the forward strand.
AAACAGTGATGGCATATGGTAAAAATTCCAAACCAATTCTCAAAAAATCATATCACATGTGAGGATCAAGCATGCCAAATTTCAGATCAATTGGATCAACACATAGCATTTCACAAGGCATTTAATGTAACATGTCAATTTGGCATAAGGTTCAATCAAAAATCACACATTAAGAATCCAGCAACAAACAAATCATGAAATAAATGCTATAAAAAACTAGAGATCAAAACAAGATCATGAAAAAAAATTGGACTCAATTTGAAGCATTTTTCAATTTTTTATGATTTTTCAAAGATGCATGAAATAAATGGAAATATATGACATAATGGAGGGAAAATGAGAATTCAAATAAAAATCAGAAAGATGCATCCAGCCAGGTTCGAACACACGCATCCACAGTCAAATGAGAATTCAACAATTAAATTCAGAAACATGCATGCCAAGGATCGAACTCACGCAAGCCAGGTAAATGAGAATGTTCAAAATAAATCAGCAAAGGATGCAAACTCCAGGGATCGAACTCACGCACGCCAGGTTCAAAGCGCTCCGATGCCAAAACGCAGCGTTTCATCACAAACCCTAGGGACTGAACCAGACGGCCGAAACAGTGTTTCCGGTCGTCTTCTCCGGCCGTCTCCGGCGGAGTCAACATGAATTTTTTTCCAGAAATTGGCAAATGATATACCGTTCGAACCAACATTCAACCTACATCTCAAATATGCTAATGATTTCATCTAATTCTCCCTAACATGCTCAGATCGAACGAAAACATAATCATGCTCAAAAATTCCAGTTCATCATACAAGCTCGTTTCTCATCCATTTTCAAAAGTAAACATATCAGTGTGCTCAGCGATGCAAGATCTATATATTCATGGCAAGAAATTGGAGAAAGGAGATGGTCGAATTTTCACTTACTTGAACTGCAGTGATCAAAAATCGTGTTCTCCAGCTTCCAGAACTTCCAGATCTTCTTCAATAATCTTGCTGTGAAGCTTTAAGCCAAAATGCACGGTTGAAATCTCTCAGATCTTGTTCAATTTCAAGCTTCCATCTCCATGTTCATGCACTTGTTCTGCTCGAGATCTTGCTCAATTGCCACGAATAATGGATGAATCTTCCTCAGAATTCCACAAGGATCATGAATATGCAAAGAGATTCAAGGTTTGTGTGAAGAAAAATGAAAATCAAAGTGAGAGAATTTTGGAGGGAAATGTGAATTTTCAGATCTGAATTTTGTTCTTCTCCTTTGCAAAACAGTTATGATTTAACTTATATACCACCTTTTAATGACTTTGCTAATCACAATTTGCCTTGGCTAAACATGATTAAGGAGATGTGAGGTGTTTTGCAAAAATGGCAAGTGTGCTTAGCATGTCCATGTAGCACGTGAACAGTGCCATGCTGAGGTACAAATTCACTCAAAATCATTCAATAATCATGATGGAAGTGATATTTGGCTTGCATGATCAACCAAATTCAAATTATGAATTTTCCCTCCAAAATGCACATGTATGAACAAGTGATCATGTGAGCTTCATTCATGCAAGGCAATGATTCACTTGGAAAGTATTGGTCACAAGGAGCATTTTGCAAAAAGAGTGAACCATTTTGGAGTTTTGAATCAAAAGTTATGCCATGTTGAACTTCCATGCATACTTTGTGATCATTTGGCCATAACTTCTCAACCAATCATCAGATGGGCATGATTTAAGACTTTTTGAAAAGAGGAGAGAAAGTTATTCAACTTTCATGTTCACCAAAAATCCATTTGAAGCTTCTTTGATGTTGGAAAATCAAGTTAAATGTGGACCAAAAACTTGCCATTTTTGGAAACTTTGAATTACAGGTCATTTTCCATTTTTGGAAACATTTGCAATGACTTCAAAATCTTCAAGATAGATGATCAAAATGATGAATATGCCTTGTTTGAACATGATTGGGATGTCTCAAATCAATTCCCCCACCTCAAAGCCCTCAATTGACTGCACAGTTGACTTTCATGGTCCTCAGATGACCTGAAAATGCCTTGATGAACTTGGGCCTCTACCACTTGGTAAGTTTGCTTCAAAATGAAACCCTAGCTCATATAAGCTCTTTAGAATGATCAAATGGTCTCATCTCAAGGAAAATATCTCAGTTCTTGCACAAAGGATGCTCTTGAATTGCTTGACCTGTGATTGCTTAAACTGCAAAACAAAAATGTTAAATGACATATTTTTGTACTTTTGGTTAGTGATTAAAACAAGAAAAGCAATGATATACAAAGCAAGCATGCCTGGTGATCTCAAACCACTCACAGGAGATCCCAACCCAAAGGGAAAGGAAGCCAAGATGCTCAAAGATACTTGAGGCTATGCAATGCAATGATATGATGCCATGAGGGATCTTAGGGACAAAATTGGGGTCTTACAGCAGTCACCCCTGATCCCACCAATTTCTTGAGCGATGAACTATCTGAAGATTGAGAAGAACTCCTTCCATGTCTGTAGGCTTCCACACAGCAGTACTAAGGTCAAATTGGAGAGAAGAACCTCATTCTTTTCACTAGAATTTTTCAAAACTAATTACAACAACCAAGACCTTGCAAGCTTATTGAAAATCTTTACTAAACCTTCAAGGACTGTTAGATTCAAGACATATCTCCCTTAACAATTACAAATCTCTCATGATCAAGATTTGAAATTAGACTAGAGGTTAGAGTTGAAAGAAATTCTATTTGCAAGAGATTTTGAATTTTCAAAATTTAGAGGGTGTTGATTTCACGCAATCACTGTGTTAGTTAAGAAAGTATTGTTTTGAAAATAAGGTGACAAAAATAATTTATATGTGCTGGAGATTATGCACAAAAATAGGTGAAAAATGGTTGTTAGATTTGAGTCAAAAGCATTTGTTAATTTGTGTCAAATGAGTAAGTAGAGTGGAGCAAGATAAACATAAAGAAAAGTATCCCATTTTCCTATGATTCGAGTTAGTTAAAGTTGTGATTCGAGTCATGAAGGTTCATGATTCAAGTCATGTATAAACCTGAAGGAGAATAGCGATCCAAAACGCAACGGAATTTAAAATTTCTCCTTTAGTGATCCTTACGAATGGGCATGATCAGTGATAGAATCGTTATCTCTTGTGGCGATTGTAACCTTTGATGCAGATCTACAGAGCGATCACGAACGTTGAACGATGAAAACGCCTCTACTCAGTCCACACGAACGGATTCCTTCAATCTCAGTGCTAGATGCTACGAATGAAGGCTTTGAGAGAGAGAGAGAGAGAGAGAGAGAGAGAGAGAGAGAGAGAGAGAGAGAGAGAGAGAAACGAAATTGTAATTGCACAAATGCTTCTACACAAGGGTTCTATTTATAGAACCACTTGTGTGGGCTGCAAGCTAAAAAGCCCACTCAAGTGTATGGGGCCCATATCTTATAATATGCCAAAATCACTTAAGCGCATGGTACCTTACCATATTTCGTATTCTACTTAAGTACACCGTACCTTACGATGTTCTACAATTCACTTAAGTGCACCGTACATTACGGTATTCCTTAGTTACTCTATCTCTCATCAATATGTCCTTTTGTGTGTGACCTTGTAAATTTTCGCGGTATTGACAATTATATTAAATAACGTATTTAACATAATAAATAGTGAGCGGTATCCAAGACACGAAAATGTCATGTGATCTGACAAATCCTTATGTAATAATACTTATGTGTATAATTACCCTTTTGCCCTTATGTCTATATTGAACACAAGGCATAGTCCGTGTCATCCTTGTCCAGTTCAATATTGGGCCCATAGACATTTATCCTGTTACGCAGGATGGGCAGATTCCATCTAGGTCACTCATGTCCCTTAGCATACTTCGTGGAGTATCCATCAACTGTCTTTATGGTCATCCAGTTACGAACAATGTTTGATCAGCAATAAGGCACTCGACTCTACATCTATGGTCCATAGTGGTTTCAGGTCGAAGGGTGGTATACACCATTATCACCATGAGAATAACTTATGACACTTTGCATAAAATTCTATATAGTATTCTCATAGCGGGTCAATCCAGTATAAATATTACTCTTAATATTCATACCTATGTTTAAGACTTGATAACTCCTTATCCATGATCCATGAGATGTGATCATCAGTCTATATACATAATAGTCTTAATGCTTTAATATTATCCCACTTCACAATAAAGCTCGACTACGGATACTTTAAGAATAATGTCCTTATGTTTAATGTGATCTCATGATTAAGTCACACTTGATACATTAAACGGACTATCTATTCTAGGGACTTTATTAGACAAACATAATAAAGAAAAAGTCTTTTATTATTAATAAATAATTCGATACAAGTACCAAAAGTATTGGCCTCTAGGGCTTACACCAACAATAACCTTTATCGAATCAAATTAATCAGAATCAAATAGAAAAAGTGAAACAACTTGCGATTCGAGTCATGTAGGTTGTGTGATTCAAATAAAATGAAACCGTGGCTAACATGAGATATGTGATTCGAGTCATATACAACTTGTGATTTGAGTCACAGTATTGCATGATTCAAATCATGTGTAAACTTTGATTCGAGTCACATACTCCAGAGTCTTCTTGTTCCCTCTGGTTAACTTAATCTGAGTCATGGATTGTGAGTGACTCGAGTCATACATACCAAATCTCAATTTTTTAAGTTTTTCAAAATAGTTTGAGATTTCACTTCCCACATAACATGAACCAACCTCAAATATGATTCTTGTTCCATTAACTCAAGCAATTGACTAAAACCATAATGATCATACTCAATTACAAACAATCCAACTATGAAATGCTAAAACGAATCAATTCAAAACTTGATTCCAAGATGTGCAATTATGAAGGAGATTCAATAAACAATAATAAACAAACGGAAACCGTAAAAGACAAATAGCAAAACCATATTGAGATTCTCCCCCTGAATATATTAGAGACGTGCAACTTCAAAATTTTGTGTGATTATTTATTTAGGAAAATTTATATAGACAACTTATGATATTGTTCATATGGTATTTTCAGATTACTTTATTAAGTTTTTCAAAATAATTAAGTTTTATTTTATATTTTAATTCAAATACAATATCCAATATAATAATAATAATAATAAAGTTATTTATATTTATTTGAATAGATCATCATGATAGATTTAAAATACTTTTTATGATTTGGTTCCTAACTTTTTTTTAAAACTAAATAGATTTTATTTAGTTATTTGCTTAATTAATTAATAATAATAATAATAATAATATTAGTACTAATCATATTATATGTTTTTTTAGACGAGAATCTCTTTCATGCTCTTGGTGCAATAATAATTTCATTAATTATTGGGCACTAAAATAAGCAGATAATATTAGATAAAATTGGGCATGCATATGCATCGTGATGGAGATTTCTTGTTGTCATCTCCCAATTAAACCTGAACCCCTAATGCATATGAAAAGACGACATTATCCTTATAAAATTATTTCATCTATTTTTCAAATTTATAGGATCAAGTGAATTTTTTAAAATTTTGGGACAATATCAATTTTTTTGAAATAATTATCGGAAATTTCAAAAACGGTATATTTTTTTTACCGTAAAAGTAAAAAATTCCGGGATTTTATACCGGAAATTCCAAATTTTTCGATATTAAGACATTCAATTTTATCGAAAATTTCAAAACTTTCGGTATAAAATCTCTTTTGGTTTACCATAAATTTCAACATTTTTGATAGTTATAAATATTTGATTTTTTATCGAAAATTTTGAAATTTCCAGTATGAATACAAAATTTGCATTTTTATCGGAATTTGTTGAAATTTTCGATATCAACCAATAAATTTCAATTTTTCAAAATTATTTAGAACATACCAGAAATTTAAAATACACAACTGAAACTTTTGTACGTTTCGAAAATTTTATTTCTATTAACCAAAAATTTCAAATGTAGATTTTATTCAAATTTAAATTATAAACAATTTTAACAATATAAAAATATGGAGTGTCAAATTTTATTCGATTTTTTTTTATCAACCAAAAATTTCAAATGTAAATTTTATTCAAATTTAAATATCTGATTTATTTTGAGGGATATCATGTTCATCGTAATGACTCGATTCAGATGGATTGTGCATAACCCATGGTTTACCCATAAATCCATTTTCGGCCTTGTGTTCAATTAACTTAAACAATTTTCTTTTATCGATAGAGTTTTAAATATAATACAACAAAGGTGTGAGTGAGATTTGTATTAAAAGATCAAACATCATGGCTATGATTTAGTTTCATTTGCTCAGCTTATAAAAAAGAGTTTCATTTTCTCAGGAAAAAGAAGTTTTATTAACTTAATTGATTGTAACTTATTTTTTTTAAAAATTACACAAAAATTAATTAACTAGCTATTATCTACTGTATAACTTAAAAAAAACAATTGACTACCAAAAATACAATAACACCCTTATTTAATTTTTTTTGACACGTGTTCCATTTTTTAAAAACACCATTTTATTGAAAAAAACTTTATATATTTTATTTAGTAATACATTATAATTGATTAGTTATTTTTTATGTCATTTTTTGTTATATTATTTTATATAAATTACTGAAGCTAGCAGAAATATATCCGAACGCATCGCACAATCGAAGATATAACAAAGTCGTCATCAAACTTTATTTATTCCTAAAGAAAAGGGAAAACATCAATAAAATCCGGGGAAAGAGAAAAATGGATAAGGAAGTCGGCTATACAAGAGGAATGTATTAGCATCCCTCACATCCGTTGTACTTAACGAGAACCGTTTTGATTGTTCTTTACTCGAATGGATGTTACTATCTAAAGATTACTTGCAAAAGGATAAAGGAAAAAGAAGAAGAATAAACAAAGTGCTCGGTGAGGATTATGGCTCTCATGCCTACGTATCGTTACAATGCAATAAGGAATCCAGAGCTCTATAGTTCATAGAACTAAAGGTGAGAGATGAAAGAAGAATGATAAAGGTATGATTTGAATCAAACGATTATGTGATTTGAACCCATAGGGTAGGTATGTCTGAACGAATGAGGAAAAATTTGGCATATTGGCCGAAAAATAAAGGGTATTGCCTGTATACGGCTACAAAGTAAGTAAGGAGATGCTTATTAAAGCAACAAGAGGTCTAATAAGACAAAAAAATGGATCTTGGTTCGGAGGCAGACATTTATTATTTGCCTAAAAGTATATATGGTACACAAAGAAAGAGTATGTCTGGTTCAAAGAGAATAGTATATCACATGGGGTGAATGAAGGTAGAAGATATTGAATGAATGATGATGAAATATCTGGATGGTGCCCTAAGGTAGAAGAAAAAATAATAATAAATATGAATGTGAAAGGAGGATCAATAGTTATGATGCTCGCCAAGGGTTCGAAGCCTTGTGCCTACGTATTCTCATCGTTCAATGAGAAAGTCAGAGCTTCGTAGTTCATGGAACTAATGCAGAGCAGGGAAAGAAAGAGTATTGATTGGGTTGCCAATAACAGGAGTGTGATATTAACCAATAAGTGATGTTTAGCCAAAGTGAATTTGTGAAGGCATGGTCTGAACCAAAGATGCTACTAGAGTTTGAGACTCCACAAGGTAGGAAAAAATGGTTGCTAGGGTCTACAACCCTATAGGATAGTATGAGAGAAAGCCACAATCTGTAACTGTATAGGCAGAACAAAAGAGTCAAAATTGATTTACCAAAGTCTGTAACTTTGTAGGGCAACATGCAATGATAGGGGTGCCATAGCCTGTAACTATACAAGGCAGAAGGAAATGAATGTCAGAGTCTGAAACTCCATAAGGGAAAAGAGAAATAATGCCATAGTTTGTAACTGTATAGGCACTGAAAAGAGTAGCCATAGTCTGTAATCCTATATGCATAAAGAAATGAATGCCAAGGTCTGTAATTTTATAGGCAGAAAGAAAATGGGGTTTGCCAAAGTCTGTAACTGTGTAGGCAAAAACAAAGTTGCCAGAGTCTGTAACTTCATAGGGCAAAAGAGAGCTTGCCACAGTCTAAAACCCTGTAGGGCAAGGAAAAAAATGTCAAAGTCTGTAACTTTATGGACAATAAAGGGTTCCAAAGTCTGTAACTCTAGGCGGTGCGTGAAGCAATGAAAAGGGTATGCTAAAGTCTGTAACTATAGGCAATTCATGAAGCAATTGATTAGGAAATGGGTGTGTGACCCCGAGGTAATGATCTCAAAATATGTATGGACACCAAGAAGGGAAGTATGATTAGTGATCCAAAAAGGAGAGTGATTGATGTGCTTGAAGAAGACCTTGTCAATTACTTGATTTGAATTGCACTAAATTCTATGAACAAAGGCGAATACCTTGGATAGCTGTGGCCTACGCCCCGTACCCAAGGATACTCTAAACAAGGGTATGAGGGAATCCCTCTCATCATTATCTGTTACGTAAGGCTCGTGACGTGTAACTCTCATCGTGATTGATAAGTTGCTGTTATGAGATTCTGATTATTGATCCTGACGATGTAGTGTTGAAGAAAAGACTTGACAATCATTTGATTTGAATTGTACTAAAGTCTATGAACGAAGGCGAATATTTTGAATAGCTAGGGCCTACGCCCCGTACGCAAAGGTACTCTATACAAGGATATGAAACATACCCTCTCATCATTCTCCGTTGCTTAAGGCTCATGGTGCGCAAATTGAATCATGATTGACAAGTGTTGATAAAATATCATGATTGTTGATCCTGGTGATGCAGTGTTGTTTGTTGTGGGAGGAGACATTACAATCGTTTGATTCAAATTATGCTAAAAGTCTATGAATATAGGTGAATCCGCTGAGCGATTAGGTCATTCGTCATGTACCATAAGATATTCAGAACGAGTATATGAATGTTCGAATCTCACCATTTATCTATTGCTTAAGGCTCATGGAACACAACCTGAGTCATGATTGACAAGTGTTGGTACACCTTTGTTATGCTTGAACTATAGTCCAGTCTGTCTGTAATGTGGATGCCTTGTACTGATTTAAAGTCTTGAACTTGAGTTTGAATTCTGAGGTCTTGAGCTTTTGAGATCCAATATAACATGAACACAAGGGACTTTCCCTATCAAGTGATCAATGATCTTTTGATCACTTGAATAGGCTTGGGGAATTTAGCACAATGCAAAGGATTTGGTTGATCAAATTATACTTTGATCAACACAACCAATGGAAAAAGATCAGTTGATTTATATACAATCTAATGAATGGATTACTCAGTCAAACTAAATCAACTAATTCTAATCAAAATGCTACACTAGGGGAACATGCAATGGTTGAGGTATAATCATTCAAATATCTCAATTATCAAAATTCACATGAGAAACAAATGATTAAATTGATCAATTAAACCTAAACAAACCCTAAGCTAAAGGAGCATGCAAATATTAACTTCCTAAACCCTATGGGCAAAATGGTGAATATGCAAAAAATTAAAGTAATTAGGGAATTAGTTCAAAAATCTAAAAAATATAATTAACCACTAATTATCTAATTAACTTAATTAATCACAATTAACCTATTAATCATAATTAACAAATTAATCATAATTAACAAATTAATCACAATTATTTCTATTGATTACAATTATTTCTAATGATTACAATTATGATTATCCTAATTGTTTAAGACTAAACTAATATTTGCACAAACATGAAAAAACAAAAAGTGAAAATCAAATTAAGAAATTAATTAAAATTTATTAATTAAATTAAACTAAGTTAAATTAGGTTAATTAATCATGAAGAGAGGGGGGCAGGCTCAGGCATGGAGTGTCCACGGAACAATTAACACGAGAAAACATCACAAGCAAACACGAAGAAACGTTCATAAAGCTGAAGCAAAAGGAAAAAATGCTTATGTTCAACAAGTTCTAAAAGTCAGCATTGCGTTCTTCATCGTGTTCCATTGTTCAACATCATTGCTCATCGATTCAATAATTCATCAAGATTGCTCAACCACGAATCCTAATTGCGTATAACATCATGGATTTGATCGAAACCGAAACGCAATCGTAATGCAAAATCGAGATGAAACACAGATTAAAGTAAGAATAACTCACCGAATTCGACGCGGTGGTAAAAACTAGGTATCAATCTGCTTCGTCTCTAAATTCTTCACTTTCTACTCTTCGTGCTTCGCTTTGTGTCGATTCGCTGCATTCTCTGTGAGTTTCGTTCGTGTGCTTTAAATGCGTGAAGAATCGTTATTGGATCCGTTTGTATGAATGAGTGTAGAAGATTGATTTTTTGTATGAATGAATGAATGACAATATGTTTTAGGGGTCAAGAGAGGGTGAGTTGACTTTGATCAACTGGTTGACCAAAAAGTCAACTACTGACCAAAATCCAATTATAACAAATTTGGCAAATTCTGTAGTTTTTGTATGTACAATGGATAATCTGTAAGGAAATGAATGAAACTGACATTTAGATGAATTTGTATGAATTGTAATGAATCAAAAATGATTGTGGACTGATGATCTTGACAACACCATATGAATGGATGCAATGACCATGAATAAAAACTTAAGAGCTTGAAAACACCATATGAATGGATGCAATGGCCATGAATAAAAACTTAAGAGCTTGAAAACACCATATGAATGGACATGTAGGTTAGGTAACAAGATGTATGACAATATTGTCAAGAACCTCTTCCCAATGGGCTAGTGTTTCAGACAATCCCAAGGTCAAAAGGTCAAAACAAGAGCACATAAGTAACAAGCACCCCTGATTAGGGTTTAAGTAATCAAGTCAATGCTCTAGAGTCCATCACAAGATCCCAGAAGAATAAAGCCAAGAATTAGGGTTTTGATGTCATGATGAATGTTAAGATGTGGTCTCTTTGAATCCATGTCCCCAAGATCAAGAAATTATGGTTTTGCCCCAATGATGAGTGTCATACGGTGAACTGACTTTTTGTGTTTTTATCGCAATGTCGCGGTTAGCAAGAGTCGCCACCGACTTTTCTTTTATCCAATAAGGAAAGGTGGAAAAGAACAGGAAAGACCTTAATTTAGATTCTCAGGTTCGGGAGGTACATTATACAAAGGGAAGGTGTTAGCACCCTTTGTATCCATGGTTATCCATGGGCTCTTAATTGCTCAATCATTTATGTTTTTCTCGTTTGAACAAGTGTTTGAAAAATGTGTAGAAAATGTTTTGAAAAGGAGAATTTAACTTTGTAATGATTCTTGTATGAATGTATACAAAATGGTTATCTCGTTTAGTTTTGGAAATAGTTTAGAAAAATAGTTTGGAAATGTGTGAGGTGTGAAAATAGTTTAGGTTATGAATGAGCAATTAAGGGTTATACCTGTCCGAGGTCTTTCCGGGCATTTCCTATCCTTATGAGGGTAAAACTGTCCTTACTATTGAGAAGTAAGTAGTTTTATCCTTTGGATGTAAAAAGGGTCATCGTAGGGTCATCGGTTGGTCATTGAAGGCAACAGTAGTGAGGATACCTTAGCATTCGAAGGGACTATCATCATTTAACCGTAGGCTACACCGAAGGGTCATCGAGGGACAAAATCGTAATTTCGAAGGCAACGTCTGAGGGACTATGATGATTTAACCGAAGGGTCTTTGCTAAGTGCATCCCCACATTCGCGGGACATGACCGTATTACGTAATCAGGGGGTAACAAAGAGAGGTCCGATATCATTTATTTAAAGTACACATTTTAATATTCATTAGGTACTTCTGGTGAATTTCCATATTAAAATCAACACATTAAAATCAATACATTAAAAATTAATACATTAAAATTAATTAGGCAATCAATATGAATCTTCACATTAAAGTGAAGTAATTTGGAATTCATCTCCACGAAGGTCTCCCACACGTAAAGTGGAGTACCTAGCCGGCCACTTCCTCGAGAATATGCAAGCTTTACACAATTCAAACACACAGGTGAGAATACCAAGATACAGTGCAATAGAAAATTGCACTACCAAATGGACACAGCAGTCATAAAGCCAAGTAATGCATGATTATGATGAGACAAATATAAGACAAACACAAAAAAACAGCTACTGGTGCGTTCGCCCTGGCCTCGCCTAGCGAAGGCTTAGCGAGGACTCGCTACAGGCTCGCTTAGCGAGGTGCTAGCGAGCGGCGACAGATTTTGAGTTTGACAATAGCATGGCTTCTGTAACCTTGGACTTCATAGCATTTAATTATATGAACAGCATGGCAGTATTATTCAGGTACATTTAAATTTGCATGTGAAACCAAATTGCATTCGAAACTTCAATCATGATGCTTTATGTATACAAAGATTATAATTTAGAAGCATAAAGCAATAGTGATGCGCAAACCTGTGGCAGCTGAACGGTAACACTGGATCGGCAGATGGCTTTTGGTGTCGGGCGGAGTTGGGCGGCGGTAGCTTCGGCGCGGATGGGCTGCCTTCAGGTTAGCAGGGTTTTTGCACCAGGGTTTCCGTCCTTCGTCCGCCTGTTTGTGCGTTTCCGTATTTCTCCCTCTGGATCTGTCCCCCCTTTTCGTGGCTGAGGAGCTGGTATTTATAGTAGTAGTGGTGGTGACCTAATGGGCTTAAAATGAGGTCCAAAACTTCAGATTTTCGCAAGCTTCGCTAGGCGAAGGAATTGCTCGCCTAGCGAGCAAACTAGGTCTGGGCTTTTTTCTGGATCTGATGCTTCGCTGGGCGAGTGGCATGATGAAATGTTCGCTAGGCGAAGGGACTGCTCGCCTAGCGAGCAAGCTATTTTGGGCCGCCTTTGGACTGGGCCTGTTGTGAGCTGGGCTTTTGTCCATTTGATATCAGTGCCTTGCAGAACAAGTCAGAGGGTCTTGAGGAATGCTTTGTAGTATCAATGGGCAAATTTTGGGGTATAACAGCTGCCCCTGTTCAATATTCTTGAACCGAGAGAGTAGAATGGTATGCCGTTCGTGGTCTGGAGGTGAAAGATTATTGAACACTAGAATGCCCTGAAAATTTGCGCTTGTCCATTAGGAGCTAATCTTGATGGAGATGGGCTTAGAGATGCCATCCAGGAAGTTTGATGACGAGCTTCCGATTGTGTCGTACGTTAGACAATGTCTGAAGACATGGATGTCATACCGGGTCATACGCTGGACCGTATAGTGAATCATCCATCATGCTGTTGACTTCGCTGGGGAGTCAGAGTATGCTATATACTGCTGGGGATAAGGGATCAGAAATGTACCTGTCCGAAGGTAGCATCTGAGTAACAGAATGAGCCGTCCGTTAGGCTGTATCTGCTTTAAAGGGAGTAGTCGTATACTAGACTACCATTCAGAAATGTACCTGTCCGAAGGTAGCATCTGAGTAAAGGAAGGTTTAACTTGGTCGTACATTAAACCATATCTGAGCAGAATGAGCCGTCCGTTAGGCTGAATCTGCTGAAAAGGGAGTAGTCGTATACTAGACTACCATTCAGAAATGTACCTGTCCGAAGGTAGCATCTGAGTAAAGGAAGGTTTAACTTGGTCGTACATTAAACCATATCTGAGCAAAATGAGCCGTCCGTTAGGCTGAATCTGCTGAAAAGGGAGTAGTCGTATACTAGACTACCATTCAGAAATGTACCTGTCCGAAGGTAGCATCTGAGTAAAGAAAGGTTTAACTTGGTCGTACATTAAACCATATCTGAGCAGAATGAGTCGTCCGTTAGGCTGAATCTGCTGAAAAGGGAGTAGTCGTATACTAGACTACCATTCAGAAATGTACCTGTCCGAAGGTAGCATCTGAGTAAAGGAAGGTTTAACTTGGTCGTACATTAAACCATATCTGAGCAGAATGAGCCGTCCGTTAGGCTGAATCTGCTGAAAAGGGAGTAGTCGTATACTAGACTACCATTCAGAAATGTACCTGTCCGAAGGTAGCATCTGAGTAAAGGAAGGTTTAACTTGGTCGTACATTAAACCATATCTGAGCAGAATGAGCCGTCCGTTAGGCTGAATCTGCTGAAAAGGGAGTAGTCGTATACTAGACTACCATTCAGAAATGTACCTGTCCGAAGGTAGCATCTGAGTAAAGGAAGGTTTAACTTGGTCGTACATTAAACCATATCTGAGCAGAATGAGCCGTCCGTTAGGCTGAATCTGCTGAAAAGGGAGTAGTCGTATACTAGACTACCATTCAGAAATGTACCTGTCCGAAGGTAGCATCTGAGTAAGGGAGTAGCCGTATACTAGACTACCATTCAGAAATGTACCTGTCCGAAGGTAGCATCTGAGTAAAGGAGTAGCTGTATACTAGACTACCATTCAGAAATGTACCTGTCCGAAGGTAGCATCTGAGTAAAGGAGTAGCCGTATACTAGACTACCATTCAGAAATGTACCTGTCCGAAGGTAGCATCTGAGGAGATAAAGGTCTAACTTGGTCGTACATTAAACCTTACTTAAGTTGTTGAATATCAGAGTGGATCGTACGTTAGATCGTATCTGAGCTGGAGGTCCAAATGGGTCGTACGTTAGACCGTATTGGAGTTGCAAAATGAGTCGTACGTTAGGCTGTATCTGAAGAAGAAAGTAGTCGTACGCTAGACTACACCCCGGAATATACCGTACGCTAGGCAGCATCTGAGGATTTGAAGGTCCAAATGGGTCGTACGTTAGACCGTATTGGAGTTGTTGAAAGTCAGAATGGATCGTACGTTAGACCGTAGTTGAGCTGAAAGAGTCATATGTTGGGCTGAATCAGAATGAACCGTACGTTAGGCTGTATCTGATAATCTTTGTTGTATTTGCAATGACTATCTGGGGTGGGCTTAGAGATGCCACCATTGGGAAGATGTCAGAACGTTCGTCAGATGGATTATATCTGAGAGCTGTATTTGAATCTTGAATGCGATCAGAAGGATAATCAGCCTGAAAAATAAAGTTAGTTTCATGCAATGTCATGATGCATGAGATGCAAATGTTGTATGCATGCGTGTGCTGTGAAATGATGTGATGAGTGAATTATGCGTCTGGAATAAATGCGAGCATTGTATGCATGTATATGTTACGAAATGATGTAATGTATATGATGCCGTATGAAAATTGTATGTAGGTATGTGATGTGAAATGATGTAATGAATGCATTAGACGTCTGAAACATTCTTCCAGGGGACACTACTGGGGAAATAAATCTCAGTCTGCTGGTCGGGGATAGTTGTAGGGAAGACCCTCCCTTAACTGGGGGATTTGACTTCTGTCTGATGGTAGAAACACTTGACAGAGCCTGGTTGGGGATAGAAAAGATGACCCATTTGTCTAGTAATGCCACTCTCTTCTGGGGAATAATTGGCGTTGCCGGGGAATCGAATTAGCAACGGATTCATTGGAAAGCATGGTTAGACCTTCTCCTTGGTCCAGAAGTCTCGTAGTAATCGCAATTTCCATTTTAGGCATGTATTTTTGATAAACATTGATCATATTCAAATGCATATATCAATTCAAATTAAATCAATGGACGTTTATGCAAACAAAACAGAAAAAAGTGAAAACCAAAGCATCTTTTTTTTTGGAGATAAAATTGTATTGATTTTGAAAGAGGGCCTAGAAACAGGCAGTTTATGTACAAGGAGACAAAAATCCTAGTAAGAGGAAATTGTCAAGAAAACAAAGAGAAAACTATGCAGAAAAAGTCCTATTGATTTTAATTCCACTACTGTCATCATGTCTTCAGGCATCTCATCTCCTGCTGTCGGATAGAGGTGATTGGCTTGTTCAGTCCCTTGAACTTGGTTGAAGCTGACAGAAAACGGGACATAGTCATACGCTTCAATCCCTAATTTTTGCCTGGACCGCCTTTTCAGGTTTTCAGTCCACCGGGATACCCCTTCTTGCCCAAGCCGCCTTTTCAGGTTTTCGACTTGCCGGGTGTACGTCTTTATATGTTTATCCCCAATTTTTGCCCGAACCCTTTTGGTTCGCTGGGATGCCCTTACTTTTGCCTAGGTACGTCGACCTAGCGGGTCTCTGTTATGCGTAGTATTTTTTAACTATGTCCGCGTTCACAGGATGCGGGAAGTCTTCGCCATCCATTGTAGCAAGTATCATGGCTCCACCGGAGAATACCTTCTTAACCACAAATGGCCCTTCGTATGTGGGAGTCCACTTGCCTCTAGGATCCCCTTGTGGTAGAATGATACGCTTGATCACCAAGTCGCCAACTTGATACACCTGTTTCTTGACTCTTTTGTTAAATGCTTGGGTCATGCGCTTCTGATATATCTGCCCGTGACAAACAGCTGCAAGTCTCTTCTCATCAATCAAGTTTATATGATCGAGTCGAGTCTGAATCCATTCATCTTCGTCTAAGCCCGCCTCTTTCATGATTCTTAGCGAGGGAATCTGGACTTCCACTGGTAAAACAGCTTCCGTTCCGTAGACTAAAGAGAAAGGAGTTGCCCCTGTCGAAGTGCGTACCGAAGTGCGATAACCATGGAGAGCAAATGGTAACATCTCATGCCAGTCTTTGTACGTTACTGTCATCTTTTGTATGATCTTCTTGATGTTCTTATTAGCAGCCTCTACGGCGCCATTCATCTTTGGCCGATACGGAGAAGAGTTATGGTGTTTTATGTTGAACTGCGTGCAAAGTTCAGTAATCATCTTGTTGTTCAAATTAGTACCATTGTCAGTGATAATTCTTTCAGGGATGCCGTATCGACAAATAAGGCTATTCTTGACAAACCGTGCCACCACATTCTTGGTGACAGAAGTAAATGAGGCTGCCTCTACCCACTTCGTAAAGTAATCAATAGCAACAAGAATGAAACGATGTCCATTAGAAGCAGTAGGTTTAATCTCCCCAATCATATCAATGCCCCACATTGCAAAGGGCCAAGGGGCTGTCAACACGTTCAATGGAGCAGGAGGTACATGTACTTTGCCCGCATAGATCTGGCACTTGTGACAAGTTCTGGAGTGATGGTGGCAATCAGCTTCCATGGTAGACCAATAATACCCTGATCTCAGAATCTTCTTGGCCATTGTATGTCCATTAGAATGAGTCCCAAAAATACCGTCATGCATGTCTTCCATAATTTTTTCTGCTTCCTTTTTATCCACACAGCGAAGCAGAGTCGAGTCATGATTACGTTTGTATAACACTCCATTACTCAGAAAGAATTTAGCGGAGAACTTCCTCAGGAATTTCCTGTCATTGATGGATGCCCCTTCAGGGTATTCCTGAGCTTCTAAATATCTTTTTACGTCGTGGAACCAAGGTTTTTCCCGTACTCCCTCAGTGTTAAGTTCATAATAGTATGCCGGTTCATCTAGTCGCTCAATGGTAATCCTGGGAGCTTCACCGTCCCATCTGACTCTGAACATAGATGCCATGGTAGCTAATGCGTCTGCCAACTGATTCTCTTCTCGTGGAATATGTTCAAATGTAATCTCTTCAAAGTATGGAAGTAATGTCATTACCTGCTCTCGATAAGGGATGAGATTTGGATGTTTAGTATCCCATTCTCCTTTGATCTGACTGATTACCAAGGCCGAATCTCCGTACACACTCAAAAACTTGATTCGCCAATCTATAGCAGCTTTGAGTCCAAAAATACATGCTTCATACTCAGCCATATTATTGGTGCAATGAAAACATAGTCTAGCTGTGAAAGGCGTATGGTAACCCTCGGGAGAAATGAGTACAACCCCCACACCATGGCCCAATGCATTAGAAGATCCATCAAAGACCATAGTCCATCGGGATCCCCATTCGGATCCTTCATCTTGTTTAGGTTTTCCATTATCAGTAACAAGCATGACATCCTCATCTGGGAACTCAAAATTCATAGATTGGTAATCATCCACCGCTTGATGAGCCAAATGATCAGCTAGCACGCTTCCTTTGATGGCTTTCTGGGTAGTATACTGGATGTCGTACTCTGTTAAGATCATTTGCCATCTCGCTATTCTTCCGGAGAGGGCAGGCTTCTCGAACATGTATTTGATGGGATCCATCCTAGAAATCAACAAAGTGGTATGATTCAACATATACTGTCTTAGTCGGCGAGCAGCCCAGGCCAAAGCACAACAAGTTCTCTCAAGCAGTGAGTATCTTGTTTCACAGTCGGTAAACTTTTTGCTCAGGTAGTATATGGCATGCTCTTTTCGACCAGACTCGTCATGTTGCCCCAACACGCACCCCATTGAACCTTCTAACACGGTCAAATACATGATTAGAGGTCTTCCTTCAACTGGTGGTATCAGAATTGGAGGTTCCTGGAGATATTTCTTGATTTTGTCAAAAGCTTCTTGGCATTCGTCATTCCATATCATCTCTTGATTCTTCCTCAATAATTTGAAGATGGGTTTACAGGTAGCGGTCAAGTGGGAGATAAATCGGGAAATGTAGTTCAAGCGTCCCAAGAAACCTCTGACTTCTTTATCTGTACGAGGAACTGGCATTTCTTGAATAGCTCTTACCTTAGCCGGGTCAACCTCAATTCCTTTACCACTGACAATAAAGCCCAAGAGTTTACCGGATCTTACTCCAAAAGTGCATTTGTTCGGATTCAATCTCAACTTGTATTTCTTCAACCTCTCAAACAGTTTGTATAAATGATCGAGATGTTCTTCCTCAGTGTGAGATCTGGCTATCATGTCATCCACATATACTTCTATCTCATGATGGATCATATCATGGAACAAAACCACCATAGCACGCTGGTATGTTGCCCCGGCGTTCTTTAAACCGAATGGCATTACTTTGTAACAGAAGGTGCCCCATTGCGTCACAAACATAGTTTTTTCCATGTCCTCAGGTGCCATCTTAATCTGGTTATAACCCGAGAAACCATCCATGAAGGAGAATACTTTGTGTTGAGCGGTATTGTCTACCAAAACATCGATGTGTGGGAGTGGAAAGTCGTCTTTGGGACTTGCTTTATTCAGGTCTCGGTAATCTACGCACATTCGCACCTTACCATCCTTCTTTGGCACTGGCACCACATTAGCAACCCATTGAGGATAAGAAGTAACGGCTAGAAAACCGGCATTGAATTGTTTCATAACCTCGGCTTTGATTTTCTCAGACATTTCAGGACGCATGCGGCGAACCTTTTGCTTGACGGGACGACAGTCTTCCTTCATGGGCAGACGATGCACTACTATGTCAGTATCCAATCCTGGCATGTCTTCACAAGACCAAGCGAAAACCTCTACATAGTCATGTAACATCCGAATCAGTCTTTCTTTGACACTGTTTTCCAATCCTGCTCCTATTCTGACTTCTTTTCTATCCACTTCAGTACCTAGATTTACGACTTCGAGTGACTCTTCATGCGGCTGTATAGTCCTTTCCTCTTGCAGTAATAGTCTGGCAAGCTCTCCAGGGACTTCACAATCTTCCTCACTTCCATCTTCGGCTTGGTAGATTGGATTCTCAAAGTCATAATGAACAGTAGCAAAATTATTGTCAATAGGATCCAGAGTGGATACGGATCTGCGATTTGTGACGTGAGTGTGTGTAAGAAAGCATAGCTTGTTTGAAAGACGACATGAAAAATAAAGAGCGCAATATTTGAATGCGAAAAAGTCCATTGATTTATTGGATATGAATATGCTTATGAAATGACAAAACCCTTAACAAATTAGCTATTGTGCCCCGGGCGTAGACACAATGCTTTAAGAAGTTCAATTGAAAAATTAAAGATTTGCAATACTAAATGGACAATAACAATTACTCCTGACTAAAGGAGATCGGGATAGTGTCTTCAGCCTTCCAATTATTGAGTCCGTCGCCAACTGTTGGGTAGATCCAGCTATCCAGGTCGCAATCACTGTCAGCATCTTCTACAGCATTGATTTGATCTTTGACCATCTTTTCAGAGCTAAATCCCAGACCAGATTTATCAGACTTGTAGGGTATGTTGATCAGTTGACCCCAGCCGGTACGGCCACCATCTTCAACCACAGCTTGAGCGTCTTTCAGGGAAACCATGGCAGGAGAAGCTCGAATAACCTCGGGCACAAGGGGAGTTGGCTTAAGGACAGGACTAGGCGGAGGAACCACTTCAAATGACTGAGACGGAGTCTCGAAGAATTCACCATCCATCTCGACGTATCTGAAGGTATGCACACTACTGACAATGTACTCTTCTTCTCCACACACGGTGACAATTTTACCCTCTGTGGGATATCTCAACTTTTGATGGAGAGATGAAGCTACAACACCTGCCCCATGAATCCAAGGGCGTCCCAGTAAGCAGGAATAGGCAGGACGAATGTTCATTACGTAAAAGGTAGTATTGAAGACTTGAGGTCCTATCTTGATAGGGAGAACCACTTCACCGTGGACAACACTCTTTGCACCATCGTAAGCACGCACCACAATGTCACTAGGCTTCAGTTCAATGCTCTTGCAGTCAAGTTTATCGAGCACGGCTTTCGGTAGCACATTCAAAGAAGAGCCATTATCGATCAACACATGAGACAGGGTGATCCCCTTACACTCAATGGAGATATGCAGAGCTTTATTGTGGTTCTTTCCTGCTGGTGTCAGGTCAGCATTGGAAAAACCTAGGCCATCGTCAACAGTCAGGTTAGCAACATAGTTTTCGAACTGATCGACGGAGGTCTCTTGAGGTACATGAGCAGTCTTCAAGAATTTTATCAAGGCATGGGCATGAGATTCAGAAGATAGCAGCAAGGACAACATCGAGATCTTAGACGGGGTATGCCCCAACTGCTCTACCACATCAAAATCACTCTTGCGGATGATTCTCAGCACCTCTTCCATTTCTCGTTTGGCAACGTCTTCAGTAGTAGCTTCGACCGGTGTCTCTGACTGAGAAGGGTTGACTGGTTCCTTTCCTCGGTCTTCGGGAACCGGAGGTGAGATCTCTGGAGAGAAGATCCTTCCGCTTCGAGTAACTTTACTAGTCCCAACAATGTCATTAGGATTAGCAGAATCACCAACTTGCTTTACGCCATGGATGTAAACATCACCTCCATAGTTCCACGGAATGGCTTTGCTTGAAGAATACGGTACTGGGCCAGGGGCAGTGATGATTAGAGGAGCTACCCTGGGCTCGGCAATAATCTTCACAGGCGCCCTGGTAGCAGTAATCTTCACTGGAACTTTGGACCTTGCAATCATAGATACCTCTTCAATAGGGTTTTCTGCCTTAGAAACCCTTTCAAAGAGAATTGTGCGATCGTCCATCAGCCGTTGAATACCATTCTTCAATTTCAAACAGTCCTCGGGCCGGAGTATGCAGAGGTTGCAATCTTCAGTACAACCTGGAAATAAACCAGCTCGCAATAAATTCCTCTTTATGATCGGGAGGGGAGATGTTAAGTCTGCTACAGTAGTGATGAGAGAATCGTCATCGAGAGCATTAACAGCCTTGTCATGATTAGGCATAGGAGCAGTGATGACATTAGGAGTCTCCGGAGGCTCGAACTCAATTTCCCCAGCGTCGATCATGTCCTGAATCTTATTCTTCAACAGCCAACAATCGTTTGTATCATGCCCGGGGCTATCGGAGTGATATGCACACCTGGCATTGGGATTATAACGAGGCGAAGCAGTGTTGACATTTGCAGGAGGACCTCTGAGAGTGATTAGGTTTACCTTTAGCATACTTTGCAGTGCTTGTGCTAAAGTCATATTGAGCTTGGTAAACTGCCTTCTTGGTCTGTCTTGTCTTTGCTGGAAGTTTTGAGCTGGCGGGGCTGCGATCGTCACTGCTCCAACGGCGTGGTCACCATTTTTCTTACTATGATTCTTTTGACCATACACAGCATTTGATTCATTCTTCCCATGGTAGGACTTTTTACTGCTTGTAGAAGTAGCCGCCTGTAACTTTCCACTTCGAATGCCGCTCTCCACCCGTTCACCTGTCAGTATAAGTTCAGTGAAACCTGATGAAGAACTCCCCAGTAGGTGGCTGTAGAATGGGCCAGTCAGGGTACCCATGAATAGGTCTACTAATTCTCGGTCCGTCATAGGGGGTTTGACCTTGCCGGCCAAATCTCTCCATTTCTGGGCATACTCTTTGAAGCTTTCTTTAGATCCCATAGCCATATTCTGCAGCTGTAGCCGAGTAGGCGCTAGCTCAGAATTATATTGGTACTGTTTATAGAAAGTTGTTGCTAGATCAGTCCAGGTGCGGATGTCAGAACTCTCGAGCTGATAATACCATTCCAACTGTGTGCCAGACAGACTCTCTTGGAAGAAATGAATCCATAGTTTCTTATCAGTGGTATGCGGCTGAATCTTTCTCACATAAGCCCTTAGATGCATCTGAGGACAGGACGCACCATCGTACTTAGTAAAAGTGGGGATTTTGAATTTGCGAGGAATGGTCACATCGGAGACCAGACCCAAACTCTCGAAATCCAGACCAGGCGCCTTCTGACCCTCCATAGCTAGCATACGTTCTTCCAGCAACTTGTACTTATCATCCCTTGGAGAGTATTGTTCATTTTCATACTCTTCATCGTCATCCTCAGGGTTGGAGAAATCAGCATTCTCTTCCTCTGAATCATTTTCCGCCCCCTCTTCTGGACCATTCGGGACTCCAAATTTGATTCCCGTAGCCTGTCCTTTACGCCTTCTTCCCGGGTTAATGAAACTCACAGCTTTCTTGTCTTTCTTCTTTTCGACCAAAAGAGCCTTCAGTTCCTCCTGCCCCTTGGATAAGCTTAGCATTATCTCCTTGAATTGAGCATTCTGAGTCTGGAGATCTTTGACAGTTTGTTCGAGATCCATTTTTCTGTTTAAGAGGCAGACCGTGAGAATATGGTCCTTTAGAATACCTGTTATGCAATGTTATGTTATGAGATGCAATGCATGAAATGTTTTCAAGGACTTTTGGAATTTAACTTTGCGTAAATCACCAACGAGAGAGAAATGTTTATTGCTAATTTTTTTTTGATCAATGTTCATTACAAAAGGAATAATAATAAAATACAATGAAAGCTCAAGTCTCCCAGGGGCGACTTCTTTTTGGGCGAAGATATGCATTGAGTCTTCGTTCCTCATTAAGCTGACTGGTGAGCTCTAGTACTTTCTTCCTTTCTGCATTGAACTGAGCTTCGAAAGTATCTCTCTCCTCTCTCAACTGGGTCCAGGATCTTTTCAATTCCTCAACATCAGTAGGCATATCTGGATAAGGAATGATCTGGGAAGTACCTCCTTCGACCTCTGATTCAACAATCAATGGTCCGACTGCAAGATATGGCATGACAAGTTCACGAGCTCTGGCGCGTACCCATCTGAGATAAGGCTCCATAGGAATAGAATTTTTCTTTCCTAAATTGCTTCTTTTCACCATGCCCCAAGCTCGTACAAACCTTTGGCGGAGACCTTGAGAGTCATTGTCATAGTCAAACACTATACCTCGAATAATCATTTCATGCGGACCATCTCTTCGAGCATGCCCAAACTGACGTAGGGCTAAGGCAGGATTATAAGTAATACCTCCTCTTATCCCCATGAGGGGTACATTAGGGAATTCTCCACAACGGTCGATGATGATAACATTTTCTCTGAGGTTAGAACACCACCGGATGTCTGAATGGGAGAGTGCCATTATCCTTTGGGACCATTTCAGATTTTGATCATTCTTCAAGATTGATTGAGGAAGGTGCGAAATAAACCACCTAGACAACAAAGATACGCAGCACATGAGAGTCCCTTGCTTCTTCATAGTACGAGTGTGAAGGGAATGCAAGATGTCTCCAAGCAAGGTAGGCACAGGGTTATGAGTGAGGAATATCTTGATAGCATTCACGTCTATGAATTGGTCCGGATTAGGGAATAGCACCAAACCATAGATTAGCAGTGCTAGAACGTCTTCAAAGGCATGGACATTCATAACTTTTAGGAATTCTCGGGCCTTACCTACCAGAAATTTGGCAAGTAAGCCTTTCATTCCACTCCTTGTTACCCAATTAGCTTCAATGTCGGACTTTGTCATGTGTAAAGCTGCGGCAACTTCTTCAGACTTTGGCATCTTTTCCAGACCACTGAAAGGTATTTGATCAAGGATAGGTATCCCAAGCAACTTGGAGAATTCTTCCAGTGTGGGTACCAACTGATAATCTGGGAAGGTGAAGCAATGATGTTTAGGATCGAAGAACTGGAATAGAACTCTCATCATATCCCCTTCGAAACCAGTGGTAACCAAATTGAGGAGATGACCATGTTTCTTGTTGAACTGAGCATGATCGGGAAGTTCTGACACCAAATCCTTGAGTTGAGGAGAGATCGTTACAAGATTGATCCGGATAGTCTTCCTGGAAGCCATACCCTGTGGCAGCAGAGCAAAGCTAAATTCCTAAGTCCTTGAAATAGTTAGTACAACGTTATGATGTCATGATGTTATGATGTTATGATGTTATGAGGTTAAATAAATAACAAGCACAAGCAAGTCACACAACCATCATTCCTAGGTTTTAAGGCTTGCATGAGTTCCATAGGTAAGTACCCTCCCCACTGAAGCTTGGTTGGTTCAACCTGTCCTAGAATAGTAACCGGGTTCTAGAAGGATCTCCAATCATCGACCTTTCTTTAAGTCCACTTCAGTGCAACACCAAGTGGTTGACCGAAGCTTCCCTAAAGTCCAATCTCAAAGAGTGTAGTATCGAGTCTCAACCAACCCCAGTCGGAACCGAAGTCAGTTATCTCACTACTTTCTAATGGCTAGGATGGGTCAATTAGGATTCTAAAGGTCTGGTTAATGCTTTGATGACACCACGCGGAAGCCAAATTTTTCCTCAAGTAAACATGAGGAACATCAGGACATCCAAAGTGTCACATTAACCGTAGCCATCATTTTAACCATTCCAGTATACGCCGGATAGTCGCGATGATCTATTGCTACTTACCTAAGGTACACTAGATCCGGGTGTAGGATCTTTCACTCAACAATACCCTTAAAAGAAGGAACAATTTAAAACATAAATGATTTTTAAGGTGACCTCTCTTTGTTGATAATCCCCAGCAGAGTCGCCAGTTCTGTCATACGGTGAACTGACTTTTTGTGTTTTTATCGCAATGTCGCGGTTAGCAAGAGTCGCCACCGACTTTTCTTTTATCCAATAAGGAAAGGTGGAAAAGAACAGGAAAGACCTTAATTTAGATTCTCAGGTTCGGGAGGTACATTATACAAAGGGAAGGTGTTAGCACCCTTTGTATCCATGGTTATCCATGGGCTCTTAATTGCTCAATCATTTATGTTTTTCTCGTTTGAACAAGTGTTTGAAAAATGTGTAGAAAATGTTTTGAAAAGGAGAATTTAACTTTGTAATGATTCTTGTATGAATGTATACAAAATGGTTATCTCGTTTAGTTTTGGAAATAGTTTAGAAAAATAGTTTGGAAATGTGTGAGGTGTGAAAATAGTTTAGGTTATGAATGAGCAATTAAGGGTTATACCTGTCCGAGGTCTTTCCGGGCATTTCCTATCCTTATGAGGGTAAAACTGTCCTTACTATTGAGAAGTAAGTAGTTTTATCCTTTGGATGTAAAAAGGGTCATCGTAGGGTCATCGGTTGGTCATTGAAGGCAACAGTAGTGAGGATACCTTAGCATTCGAAGGGACTATCATCATTTAACCGTAGGCTACACCGAAGGGTCATCGAGGGACAAAATCGTAATTTCGAAGGCAACGTCTGAGGGACTATGATGATTTAACCGAAGGGTCTTTGCTAAGTGCATCCCCACATTCGCGGGACATGACCGTATTACGTAATCAGGGGGTAACAAAGAGAGGTCCGATATCATTTATTTAAAGTACACATTTTAATATTCATTAGGTACTTCTGGTGAATTTCCATATTAAAATCAACACATTAAAATCAATACATTAAAAATTAATACATTAAAATTAATTAGGCAATCAATATGAATCTTCACATTAAAGTGAAGTAATTTGGAATTCATCTCCACGAAGGTCTCCCACACGTAAAGTGGAGTACCTAGCCGGCCACTTCCTCGAGAATATGCAAGCTTTACACAATTCAAACACACAGGTGAGAATACCAAGATACAGTGCAATAGAAAATTGCACTACCAAATGGACACAACAGTCATAAAGCCAAGTAATGCATGATTATGATGAGACAAACATAAGACAAACACAAAAAAACAGCTACTGGTGCGTTCGCCCTGGCCTCGCCTAGCGAAGGCTTAGCGAGGACTCGCTACAGGCTCGCTTAGCGAGGTGCTAGCGAGCGGAGACAGATTTTGAGTTTGACAATAGCATGGCTTCTGTAACCTTGGACTTCAAAGCATTTAATTATATGAACAGCATGGCAGTATTATTCAGGTACATTTAAATTTGCATGTGAAACCAAATTGCATTCGAAACTTCAATCATGATGCTTTATGTATACAAAGATTATAATTTAGAAGCATAAAGCAATAGTGATGCGCAAACCTGTGGCAGCTGAACGGTAACATTGGATCGGCAGATGGCTTTTGGTGTCGGGCGGAGTTGGGCGGCGGTAGCTTCGGCGCGGATGGGCTGCCTTCAGGTTAGCAGGGTTTTTGCACCAGGGTTTCCGTCCTTCGTCCGCCTGTTTGTGCGTTTCCGTATTTCTCCCTCTGGATCTGTCCCCCCTTTTCGTGGCTGAGGAGCTGGTATTTATAGTAGTAGTGGTGGTGACCTAATGGGCTTAAAATGAGGTCCAAAACTTCAGATTTTCGCAAGCTTCGCTAGGCGAAGGAATTGCTCGCCTAGCGAGCAAACTAGGTCTGGGCTTTTTTCTGGATCTGATGCTTCGCTGGGCGAGTGGCATGATGAAATGTTCGCTAGGCGAAGGGACTGCTCGCCTAGCGAGCAAGCTATTTTGGGCCGCCTTTGGACTGGGCCTGTTGTGAGCTGGGCTTTTGTCCATTTGATATCAGTGCCTTGC
This sequence comes from Lathyrus oleraceus, assembly GCF_024323335.1. NCBI lineage: Eukaryota > Viridiplantae > Streptophyta > Magnoliopsida > Fabales > Fabaceae > Lathyrus > Lathyrus oleraceus. The sequence goes on from NC_066584.1 coordinate 516,468,803, forward strand.
AGAACAAGTCAGAGGGTCTTGAGGAATGCTTTGTAGTATCAATGGACAAATTTTGGGGTATAACAATGAGTAAATGTCACAAACCTCAAACAAAACCATATTTTTGTTATCCACTAGTTTTGAATCTATGATGGTTATGAAAAGGTGTTAACATGAATGAGTGGTGCACATGAACGAGGCATGAATGCATGCAGATGAATCTCAAGACAAATGTTAGATGAAAAGTGAAAGGAAGGACAATTTTTGAGTTAAGACAATTAGTCATCAAAAATATTATTGAAAGCTATAATTTATAAATGCAATAATTATTTTAATTAATTTTTTTATTTAATAAATACAGATATAATTAAAATAATTAATATCTATTATAAATATAGTATACCACACGATGCATGTCAATAAAGAATACTTAATTTTGTGTGTGTGAATATTTTCAACATTAAAACATAATTATGTTGGACAAATTATAATTTTTTTAATTATTGTGTTAATGTTGTTTTCTGAAAACAAATTATTGAAAAATGATGTTAGGACATACAATTTATAAAATGGAGTATTGTTTGTCATTAATAAATTAGGGATTTTTTAAATCTTTTTAAATAAAAGCGAGAATATTTATAATATTCTATTTATAATTTGTTTTAAAATTATATATGAAAAAAATATTTGTGACTAAAACCTAAAATTAGTGTTTTTTTAAATATTAAATAAAAATATAAATAATATAATACATTGACTATAATGTTTTTCATACTTAAATTTTTTAACACTCTTTTACTTATAACAGAGTTATTAAAGAATTCATTCGAGCGTACAACTCATACATAGAATAAATAATTTATTTTAAAAAAAACAGTAAAACAATAATTAAAAAAAGTTATAATTTGTCCAATATAATCACGTTTTAATGTTGAAAATATTAATTTTGTTTTAAGAATTCTTCATTGACATGCATTGTATAATATACGATATTTATAATAAATATTAATTATTTTAATTATACTCATTTTTATTAAATAAAAAAATTATTTTATTTATAAATTATACATTTCAATAATATTTTTGATGACTAATTTATATAAAATAATATGACATATAAAAAAATTACTAATCAATGATAATGTATTACCAAATAAAACATGTAAAGTTTTTTTTATAATAAAATGGTGTTATTAAAAAATGGAACACGTGTCAAAAAATTGAATAAGGGTGTTATTTTATTTTTGGTGGTCAATTGTTTTCTCAAGTTATACAGTAGATACAAAAAAATCAATATTCTTTGTTGGCGAACTAGATTATAATATATATATATATATATATATATATATATATATATATATATATATATATATATATATATATATATATATATATATATATATATATATATATATATATATATATATATATATATATATATATATATATATATATATATATATATATATATATATATATATATATGGGATATCATATATTAATATGAATATGTAACCTATGATATATTTATTATTTATTTTTTTAAAACAGAAGTATTATCATATTTAATCTTTATGAGATATTTTTCTATAAAATGTTTAATAACTTTCTCAATTTTTTTATTTGGATAATTTTTATAATTTTATTATCAACAAAAATATTTATCTATTTATATCTACATATAAGTGATTAATGATGGATAGTTGTTTGCAGTCTTTTGTGATGATATTTTAGTATTAAAATTAAAATATATAAAACAATTTTTAATTTTAATAAAAATATTAGGAAAAATTGTTTTAGAATTAAACACAAAATAAATTTGATTATATTATCGCGGAATATATTTTAATTTTAAAATAAACATTTAAAATCAAAAACTCACAAACATCTTAAAGAGGACCATAAATAACAATATATTCATAATAAAAATATCTTTCAATCAATTAATAAATTATATTATTTTAAACAAATATTTTTTATTAATTACTAAATAAATATATAAGAATAATTAATATAAATGATAAATATTTATCTTCGAAGTATAAAGATAAATGAGAGAAATGTTTTCATTGAGAAGTATATAAAATAAAAGTAAAATATTTTTGACTAATATATAAAAAATACAAGATAAATATTTGAACGATAAAAATAAACCTGCTTCAAATTTATAAAATATAATTTGATAATAAAATATTTATTTTAGTATAAGAGAATGATTTCAAACTTAACTAAAAAAAGAATATAGATTTTCTCTTAATCAAATATATTATTCATCTTATATTTAGTTTAAACTTAACATGATAACAACCTACTACAAACCCATGCATGAGCACGGAAATGTGCCTAGGCACGTCAACATAATCCATACCCGCGGGATACTAACCCGAATCCGCCCCGAAGTTGACGTGGAAAACCCGCTTTGATTGGATTTGAGTTCGGGTTTGGGTTTTCCCCGATTTTAAAATATGAGGATGAGTTGGGTAATGGGGACACTAGTACCCACCCGAACCCGCCCAGTTTATTTCATTATGTACATTATTATTTATTTTTTAATATTTTGAGTATTAAATATGTGGTCAATGTTTTGATATTTTAATTTGAATTTATTATTTAAAATATTTGAAATGTATGTATGGAATTTTTTTAGATTGTTTTATTTTATTATTTGTAATGTAATTTTATTTTGGAAAAATAAATATTTCTATTTAAAAAATTGATTTCACTAAATGAATGGTGGCGGGACGGAGATACCCGAACCCAACCCGAACCCGTTTGGGACGGGTTTGGGTTTTGATTCTCCATCCCCGTTTGGGTTTGGGGCGGGGAATGGGGATTGTTTGGGGGTTTTGATTTGGGTTTTGGGGAGGTAAAAACCGTCCCCGATCCGCCCCGTTGCCATGCCTAAATGTGCCTAGTTACATTGAAAAGTTCACTTTTTTTTCTTCATAAAATTGAGTTTTTAAATAAGGATTTCTTTTTGTCATTTTAATATATTATTATATTTCTTTCTTCTTAATTTCTCACATCTTTCTCTCTTCTTCTAAGGTCTCTAACCTATTTCACTCTTTAATTTTTATTATTAATCCATTATAATATAATTGCGCAAACTATCTAATTTACCCTTTTCCCACTCAAAATTTACATTACTAAAAGGGTTAATCAATAATAATTAAATATTCAAATTAAATCACTTATACATTTCTCATTGATTATAGGTGTCAATTTCTTAAGAGTATGAATTATAAAAAGTTCTTTTCCACAAAAAGTTCTTCACTCTCTCTCTCTCTCTCTCTCTCTCTCTCTCTCTCTCTCTCTCTCTCTCTCTCTCTCTCTCTCTCTCTCTCTCTTCTTTAAATCCATTTCCCCCTTCTCTTCCTACTTCCTCAGACACCCATGCCCGTTTCTATTTGCACCCCTTATTATTATTATTATTTTTTTTTTATTATTTTCTTGATTAATTAATTAATTAATTTAGTTTAGTAATTAATAAATTGATTAATTTTTATTTATTTAGTTGATTAGATTTTAATTAATTAATTAATTTTAATTATTAAGTGGATTATTTGATGAATTGTTAATCGATCTCATTTTGATAAGTCATTTAATTAGGTCATTTCCCTTTTAATCCATGTCCATATTCCGTACATGTAAATAACTACACTTGATATTTTCCACAAATTCAATTTCACTGACATTTCATTCGATTTCAAAATTAGTTCCAACTTTCCGCAATTTCAAGATTCATTTCAAAATAAATACAATTCATTTTCAACCATTACACAAATCAAATATAGCATTAAACCATTTTTCTAAATAAACATGAAAGAAGAGGACCATTGGAATCTAGCATTCCGGTGAGAAGTCTCGAATGATCGGTCCCGAGCCACACGTTTTGGGTTAACCGTTCTTTCTTTTCTTTCGGTCTTAAAACACTTTAATTAACTTGAATAAATAAGGGTCGTGAGGATCAAGCATTCTGACGTAACTCTTTGAACAATTGTGTTCGTTGTCCATCAAACAATTTTCTCAATTAATCTTCAGTAAAAAAGGACCGTTGGAATCTAGCATTCTGGTGGAACCCTGGGTGATTGATCCTGAGGCTTATGTCTCATTCTCATCAAACATACATCATTTATCTAAAATACATCAAACCAATCAAACTATTTTCTCACTGCCATACGATTAATAAAAAACCTTTTAAAAAACGAAAGACATTTTGTCTTAAGATGATGCAAAGCAATGCTTCATCCACAATCGTTGAGTTGAGATAAGTGATATTTTCCCGTGAATGTTGATTTGTAAATCCATTCAATGTGATGCAAACGCCTGCTCCACACCAGTTTTGGATAAAACAATGTTCTTCGCCGACTAATACAAGATAGCTTTTGCTAAAATCGACCAACAAACAAAACATTTTCTACCCAGAACTACGTAAGTCTTGATTTCTCTATTGCATCTGGAGATACGTAGGAGCATGATTGCAAAATCTTATCAGACTCCATAATAATAAAAACCATTTTTAGGTTCTTTCTCGTTAATAAAAACTCAAAAATATTTCTCTTCTCTCTCTCTCTCTCTACCCCAAATTAGTAGAAGATTAGAAACTAACATAAGCTAACATTCAATCGAAACTAACTAAATGGTTCTCGTTAAGTACAACGAACATGAGGGGTGCTAATACTATCCCCTTGCGTAACCGACTTCCGAACCCTAATATTGATTGCGATTACCATATCTTATCCTTTTCTTTTAGGGGTTTTATTGATATTTCCCCTTTCCTTCTTTGAGAATAAAAAAAGTTCGGTGGTGACTCTATTCGAACATCTTTTCTACGAGTGTGCAATGCGTTATGCGAATGATCGTATTTTTTAAGATCCGACAGATGGAAAGAGAGAAAATAACCTAAACATGCATCAAAACAAATATTTTTAATCTTTATTTATTGATACATCAAATAAACTAAATATTTTTGTCATTTTTAATAAAAAACTTAAATCTCTTTATTTATTTATTTATGAAAGAATGTGTAATTATTGTTAATTGATTTAAAATAAAAGTAACTATCCTAAAAAAAAACAAAATAAAAAACAACAAAAAGGAATAATGGGCTTGGATGGGTGCAAGCCCGTTGTGAGGGGTTATGGTCCAAGTAAATTAAAAGAGAGGAAGGCCAAAGGATTTGATGGGCGCGGGTCAGGAGGATCTGGTTCGGACCTCAAATGCTCTCATTATTTTCTCTCTCAATACAACCGTTGATCCCTTCTTGTACTCTCTGAAAAAAACTCACAATCAGGGAACCTCATGAACTCACAAAACCGCGTCTGAGGCTCACAATCTCTCCCTCACAAGCTTTTCCCCTCATCCAAAATCAGAATGCTGCCGCAGTTTGCTCAACGTCACCACTTACAACCTAAAAAAATCCTCTTCCTCATCCCTCTCGTCTAATTTAAACTCCAACAAAACCGGAAATTATCTAGAAACAAAGCTAAAACAAAACATAACCCAAATCTGAAATCTTCCTCAAATCAAAATCCAATCTTGAATCTACATAACAACCTACATGAAAACGAACCAAAATCGGTATGTACTATTGTCATACCTCATAGAATGAGAACACGACCTCACAAAGTGTAATCGCACGCTCGCGGGATGGACTTAACAGAGTCGCCACCAGACTTTATTTATTTCCAAAGAGAGAAAGGGAAAATATCGATAAAACCCATGAAAGATCGACAATGATTATGATCGTTGCAACCAGATTAGAGTTCAGGAGTCGATTACGCAATGGGAAGATATTAGCAACCCTCACGTCCGTTGTATGTAACGGGGACCATTTGGTTAGTGTAGCGGTAAATTCATGACCAATGAGTTATTGGTTAGCTCAATGTCAATAAAAGCAAAGTCGCCACCACGCTTTTATTGTTTCTAAAGAAAAATGGAAAAAGTACGATCACAACCCAAAGATAAGAAGTTTTCAAGTCAAAACTAATAAAATGTCAGAGATTACAGGTAAGGGGGTTGGTTACACCGAGGGAAGGTATTAACACCCAAAGTGTCATAGGTACTCCTAGGGAGCCCTTTTTTGTGTGCACGTTTTTTTGGTTGAAAATGATGTTTGATAAAAAAAGAATGAGTGGATGAGAAAAGAATTCATTAATTATATTTTTGTGTTTGACAAGATCTTCGGTCTTATGCCTACGTACCAACATAAAACTGAGGGATCAAAATCTCGTAGTTCGTGGTAAAAATTTCAAAGAGATTGGTGGATTGATTTTAATAAAATCTTAAAGATCTTTTGTTATCAAAGGGAGAATACTCAACCAAACATCCACCGATAATGAATGCTTTACAATATTTAATAGAGAGGGCTCAAACTTGGATCCAATCAACAAGTACGCCACTAACCCCTAATAAATGGAAAAACTTATAATCCAATATCATGGAAATGTGAGAAGTATATCTCAACCAAAGATAACTCAAATATAAATGTTCTCTTTTTAAAAAAAGTTAAGAGAAAAAGGCACAAAAATGGCCAAAAGGTTTAAATGAGATGGTTAGTTCTTTTTGTCTTTTGAAATTAGAGTCAACATGGTTAAGTTCATTTATAAGTTTGATTTAAGAAAATGTTTGAAAATTTAATGGCATAAGGCCAAAGTTTCTAACTATTAAAACATGTCTAAGTTTGAAATCATAATCAAAGAAGGTTTTGAAATAAGGGAGAGAATTTGAAATTAAATAAGTGGGAGGAGATGAAGGGACTATCCTAGACAAAAATTAAAAGTTTAGAGTTAAAAAGATCTGACCAATGGGATGCAATCCACAAGACAAGAATATCAGATAGAAACCCATTTTCTTTGGACTTTTAAGCAAGCAATAAGAATAACCATCAAAGCAATCAATACGAAGATCATAGACATCAAATAAAGATAGCCAACATCTAAGAAAGCACTCCAAAAGCAAGCAGTCTTCAGTGTCTTCAAAATTTATCAAATGAAATATTCCTTGTGGCAAACTCATAGAAACAATCATCAGACATACATAACAAAGTCAAAATAACAACTTAAGCACAAAGACAAAGTAACAGAAAAACCAAGTGAAACTCTCAAGGCTTGGTATCAGATGAATGACATTGGCCAATATATCTCAGTCTCAAATAATTGGCATTGGCCAAATCCTCAAAGCATAAGGAGGTTGCCTATTCTAAGTCCAAAAGCTCAGATCAAGTCCAACAGTCAACCAAAATATTTTTTAAGGTTTTTTGTTGTTATTAGGTATTTTAAGGTCCTAAGACCACAAACAGAACAAAATCACAAGCATACAATATATATATATATATATATATATATATATATATATATATATATATATATATATATATATATATATATATATATATATATATATATATATATATATATATATATATACAATCACAAGTTATGGCTTAAGTGAGCAAAGTGAAAATGACTGAAACATAAACAAGTTGCATGAAATGTAAATGGCAATGAATGATAAAGGTACTAAAATTTAAATTGTATTAAGTAAATGACATTAAGGATAAAAGAAAATAATAAACGGAGTTAGTCAAATGTTAGTGAAGGACTCAATTGTTTAAGTCATTCTTTGGAGAACACTCAACCATTCATTCACAAGTATGAATACATGAACCAAGACATCATCTATGAGAAGGGCTCCAACTTGGATAAATCAACAGGTATGCCACTAGCTCTCATAAAATGGAAAAAAAGTCAAGTCTTCACACAATGCCATGAAGAATGAGAGACTTACAATCTCACTTACAAGAATGCTATGCCTTTGGGACAAATTTAGCTCTATGTTAAACAAACGTAATTGGACTTATGTAGAAGTCACAACTATCTAAGACCGGTTAATAATAATATTGGTGTTAATAAATTCTAGAGACATGGTACAAAGAACCAAGCTCCTAAAGCATACCACACCCAAAAATAAAATGGGATGGAACTATCTCAATCAAGCTCATGTTGATTCATCTGACACAAGGTCATTGATGAATCAACTAGCATTTGATGTGTAGAGAAATAATTGGTCAATGAAGTATTGGGGAAGAAGAGGGATGAAGATGAAGAGGGTAAGGGAAATGGAAATCCAAATTGATCATGAGAGGAATTTCATCTGATCAATACTATCCATTCATCTTGAGGGATGAAGTGTATGTAACACCCTTCTAAATACCCCAAATTATTATAATTAAAATAACAATATGTTCATCAGAGTAATTATGCCCCGAAGGGTGTCACACAATCATTTCACAAAAATCATTAAAATATCCTGTCATGCTCATTTATTTAATCAAAATAAGGTTCTTTGCATAATTCGCAGCGGAATAAAATTCAACTCAATGTAAAACATGTAACACAATACATGTAAATCATCAACAACCAATATCAAATCAATTAAAACATCCCCTCCCGATGTTACATCTATCAGAGCATGACCCATAAGAACTACTCTAGACTCCAAGCATTAGCTTCTACTCAACTCATTTCTCGTTACCTGAAAAATAGGTGTAAGGGTGAGTTCCTCAATCAATATAATAAGCATTATAGAACAACATGTAATGCCAAGTAATTAACACATTAATTCACCCTAATCAGACTACGCATTCAGCAACAATTCAACATCATACTCAACAGGAGATTCTCAACCATAATCAACATCAACAACACGTCATACAACAATACAATCACACAACACACATATGATACTGGAATACATCCATTCATATCATATGCCATACATTCATTATGCAATGAGACTCTATGCATGCGGTACCGACTATGTTGTGAACATATAGTTCAACCTCACCGTCCAAATCCAGGCACGGCTACCAAGCTCACTAGTCCCACTCATTTGAGACATAGTGACTCACTCACTAATTCCTCACCATGGGAATTAGCTACCACCCCAAATGGGCCATGAAATGCACGCTACTCACCTAGCATGCAACAATCAACAACAGTCCAATAATGACTAAACTCACTAATTCCTCACCATGGGAATTAGCTACCACCCGAAGGCCACAATATGCATGCTAATCACCTAGCAATGCAACATCAACAATAATCAAGAATAGACACATGCTCACACTCTAAGCCATAAGATAGTCTATTCACAAATGCATACATTCACAACATCATGTATACCATCACACATTGTCAACACAATTTATCACAAAAGCATATTATATCATGCCACATAATCAAACACAGTATTAGCACACTCTACTAATACCTATGCTACTCAAAACAACGGGAAATGATCCCTATCACATCATACCTCAGCTAAGTCGCATCACTCAGCCTAAACAACCAAAACTGCACAACAACAGTTCAGGAAAATCCCAACTCTGCCCATACGCGTACTGCCCATGCCATACGCGTATTACCCAAACCTGGCCAACTCCATACGCGTAATGCCCACTCTCTTACGCGTATTGCGCATTTCCTCGCCTAACTCATACGCGTATCACCTGTCTCATACGCGTATGCTACGCGTAACAATCTCCCATTACGCGTACCAACAGAGACCAATTTACGTTCAAAATGTCATCTTTTTCTCCCATACGCGTAAGGCTTCCCCCCATACGCGTACCAACATCTCATACGCGTATTGCCTAGTGCCATACGCGTATGACCAGAAGCCAGAACTCTCAGATCTGCAATGGCTTTCTCTGCTACGAGATCTATCCAATCCCACCTTCCACAGTCCAATTTTCACACAAAAATCACTCATATCATCTAACACGAATCATTCCCTGTTCTATTTCACAAATCCTAACATCATTACTTACAATTTCTACGAATTCCTTCGATTAAAATCCCAATTTCGTTCATCCCAAAAATTCAGATTTCCAGCATACAACAATCTAATCAGAGGTAAAACAATGGTCTATCACTACCCATGACATATTATCATATAATACCCGTTCACGGATGATAAACCCCCCTTACCTGAGTTAATCCGGCAGCTTCCGAGCTCCAAGCTTCTCCTCTTCTCTTGCTCTGCCTTTTGCCCTTTTCCTCTTTCAGCAGCTTCTCTGAGTTTCCTTTTCACGTGAAAACCCTTTTTTACCAAAAATGGGACTTTTTATTATTCCAACTTATTTTATTCCAATAAATAATAACCCAATAATTATTATTTCAAAATAATAATAATAATCCAAACTCCCAATTATTCGATTAAATTAATAAATAAAATATTAATTTAAATTAAATAATTATCTTATTTTAATTGGGGTGTTACAACTCTCCCCCACTAAAAGAGTTTTCGTCCTCGAAAACATACCTCAATCGAACAACTCCGGATAAGACTCCTTCATCTGGCTCTCAAGTTCCCAAGTCACATTGCCACCTGCTGGTCCTCCCCAAGCTACCTTCACTAAGGCAATCTCTTTACCCCGCAACTGCTTCAACTCTCGATCCTCGATCCTCATAGGTGATGTTTCAACAGTCAGGTTATCTCTCACCTGTACATCATCTACTTGGACAACGTGCGACGGATCATGAATGTATCTCCTCAACTGAGACACATGAAAAACCTCATGCAAATTCGCAAGCGACGGCGGCAAAGCGATACGATAGGCTACCTCTCCTATCCTCTCTAAAATCTGATAAGGACCAATAAATCGAGGTGTCAACTTCTTCGACTTCAAAGCTCGACCAACACCAGTTATCGGAGTAACACGAAGAAACACATGGTCTCCCTCTTGAAACTCAAGTGACTTCCTCCTCTTATCATGATAACTCTTCTGACGACTCTGAGCAATTCTCATCTTATCCTGAATCATCTTAATCTTTTCTGTAGTTTGTTGAACAATCTCCGGTCCAACCACAGCACTCTCACCGGACTCGTACCAACATAAAGGTGTCCGACATCTCCTACCATACAAAGCTTCAAACGGTGCCATACCAATACTCGAATGAAAACTATTGTTGTAGGTAAACTCAATCAAAGGCAAATAACAATCCCAAGCACCTCCCTTTTCCAAAACACAAGCCCTCAAAAGGTCCTCCAGTGACTGAATCGTCCTCTCAGTCTGACCATCAGTCTGCGGATGATATGCAGAACTCAATTTCAGCTTAGTTCCCAAAGCCTTCTGCAAACCTTCCCAAAACTTCGATGTAAATCTAGGATCTCTGTCCGAAACAATACTAGACGGAATACCATGCAAACTCACAATCTTCTCAATATACAACTCAGCTAGTCTCTCTAACGGATAATCCATTCTAATCGGAATGAAATGAGCCGACTTCGTCAATCTATCAACAATCACCCAAATAGCCTCAAAATTCTTACTTGTCCTTGGCAAACCAGAAACAAAATCCATACTGATACTATCCCACTTCCACTCTGGAATAGCCAACGGTTGCATTAGCCCAGACGGCTTCTGATGCTCAATCTTTGACTTCTGACAAGTCAAACAAGAATAAACAAAACTCGCAATTTCTTTCTTCATCCCCGGCCACCAAAATAACTTTTTCAAATCATGGTACATCTTCGTAGCTCCAGGATGAATACTCAGGCCACTACGATGTCCCTCTTCCAGAATACTCTTCTTAAGTTCGGTAACATCCGGAATACACACCCGATTACCAAATTTCAAAACACCATTCTCATCAACTCTGAATTCACCACCTTGACCTTGATTCACTAAAGTCAACTTATCAACCAAAAGCACATCGGATTTCTGACCCTCTCTAATCTCATCCAAAATACCACTCGTTAACTTCAACATTCCCAGTTTAACACTATTGTGAGTACTCTCACACACCAAACTCAAGTCTCTAAACTGCTCAATTAAATCCAACTCTTTAACCATTAACATAGACATATGTAAGGATTTCCGACTCAACGCATCAGCCACTACATTTGCTTTACCCGGATGATAATTCAAACCAAAATCATAATCCTTCAGAAACTCTAACCATCTCCTCTGTCTCATATTCAGCTCTTTCTGATCAAACAAATACTTCAAACTTTTATGGTCACTGAAAACTTCAAATCTTGATCCATACAAATAATGCCTCCACAACTTCAGAACAAATACCACAGCTGCCAACTCTAAATCATGTGTCGGATAGTTCCTCTCATGAACCCTTAGCTGTCTCGAAGCATAAGCTATAACCTGCTTATTCTGCATCAACACACCACCTAAACCCAACAATGAAGCATCACAATAAACCTCAAATAGTTCTGACGGACTCGGTAATATCAGGATAGGAGCAGTAGTCAACCTTCTCTTTAACTCTTGGAAACCTTCTTCACATTTTGAATCCCAAACAAACGCTTGCCCCTTTCTAGTCAACATCGTCAACGGTAACGCCAACTTGGAAAATCCCTCAATAAACTTCCGATAATAACCTGCAAGTCCAAGAAAACTTCTTATCTCAGAAACTGACTTCGGAGCTTCCCACTTAGATACCACTTCTATCTTAGAAGGATCAACAGCAACACCACCTCTTGAAATCACATGACCAAGAAAACTAACTTCTTCTAACCAAAATTCACACTTAGACAGTTTAGCAAATAACTTCTTTTCTCGCAGAACTCCCAAAACCACTCTCAAATGTTCGGCATGCTCTTCTTCAGATTTCGAATACACCAAAATGTCATCAATAAACACCACAACAAACTGATCTAGATACGGATGAAAAATCCTATTCATATACTCCATAAATACTCCAGGCGCATTAGTCACACCAAAAGGCATTACAGAATACTCATAATGTCCATACCTCGTTCTGAAAGCAGTCTTCTGAATATCCTCAGTTTTCACACGTATCTGATGATACCCAGATCTCAAATCTATCTTGCTGAACACACTCGCACCAACCAACTGATCCATCAAATCATCAATCCTCGGTAAAGGATACCGATTCTTGATCGTCACTTTATTCAATTGCCTGTAGTCCACACACAACCTCATAGTACCTTCCTTCTTCTTAACCAATAGCACTGGTGCACCCCACGGTGACACACTCGGACGAATAAATTTCTTATCCAACAAATTTTCCAACTGACTCTTCAATTCAGCTAGCTCAACAGCAGACATACGATACGGAGCCATCGATATCGGTCTAGTACCAGGTACCAAATCAATCGAGAACTCAACTTCACGTTCTGGTGGCAATTCATTCACTTCTTCCGGAAACACATCAGGAAAATCACACACTACAGCTAGATCGCCAATCACCAGTTTATCTTTAGCTTCCAAAGTCGCTAACAGCATAAACAACTCTGCCCCATCTGCCACTTCCTCATTCACCTGCCTGGCTGATAGAAACAAACTCTTTCCTTCTTCAATCTCAGGAAATATCACAGTCTTATCAAAACAGTTGATAGAAACTCGGTTGAACACCAACCAGTTCATACCCAGAATAACGTCAATTTGCACTAATGGAAGACACACAAGATCTATCCCAAAGGCTCTACCAAAAATACTCAAAGGACAATTCAAACAAACAGAAGTAGTAGTCACTGAACCCTTCGCAGGAGTATCAATCACCATACTACCCAACATCTCAGATATCTCTAACTTACGTTTCACAGCACAATCCAAGGATATAAAAGAATGAGTCGCACCTGTGTCAATAATAGCTACAAGAGGAAAGCCATTAATATAACACGTACCTCGGATCAAACGATCATCTGCAAAAGTCTCAGAACCTGATAAAACAAAAACCTTGCCTCCTGACTGATTTTCTTTCTTTGGCTTAGAACACTGCGGACTGATATGACCCACCTCTCCACAGTTGAAGCAAGTCACAGTCTTCAACCGGCAATCTGCAGCCAAATGACCACCTTTTCCACATTTGAAACACTTCTTCTCATTACTGGTACACTCATGGATACGATGTCCAGCCTGACCACATCTGTAACACTTAACAGGAGCACTAGAGTCTCCCCCACTAGGCCTCTTCATCCCACTCTGTCTCTGGAAACCTTTGCCAGCTGCATACGGTTTCCCACGATCGATCTGATTCTTGCCTTTCCTATCAACCCTCTGCTGATAGCTCTCAGCCCTGACCTTGGAATCCTGTTCAAAAATCCTGCAACAGTCAACCAAATCAGAAAACACTCTAATCCTCTGATATCCAATCGCCTGCTTGATCTCGGGGCGCAACCCGTTCTCAAACTTCACGCATTTGGAAAATTCTCCAGCAGCCTCAGCATAGGGAGTGTAATACTTCGACAGTTCTGTGAACTTGGCAGCATACTCCGTAACAGTCCGGTTACCCTGCTTCAGTTCCAAGAATTCTATCTCTTTCTTTCCTCTGACATCCTCGGGAAAATACTTCCTCAGAAATCTCTCTCTGAACACAGCCCAAGAAATATCAGCATTTCCAGCAGTTTCCAACTCAGTGCGGGTAGCAACCCACCAATCATCAGCCTCCTCTGACAGCATATGTGTACCGAACCTGACCTTCTGGTTATCAGCACACTCAGTTACTCGGAAGATTCTCTCTATCTCCTTCAACCACTTCTGAGCGCCATCTGGATCGTATGCTCCCTTGAACATTGGAGGATTGTTCTTCTGGAACTCACTCAACTGACGAGCAGCTCCCATTCCCATAACATTCGGATTCCCTCCAAGTACTCCAGCCAGCATACCCAGAGCTTCAGCAATCGCAGCATCATCTCTACCTCTTCCAGCCATCTCTATTCTGAAACCCAAACAAGCTAAACAATAAGTACTGATAGGGTTACACAACACCTATCCCGTACAGGGGAAACAGAATAATTACGACTCGACACGACCAACCAGGCTCTGATACCACTAATGTAACACCCTTCTAAATACCCCAAATTATTATAATTAAAATAACAATATGTTCATCAGAGTAATTATGCCCCGAAGGGTGTCACACAATCATTTCACAAAAATCATTAAAATATCCTGTCATGCTCATTTATTTAATCAAAATAAGGTTCTTTGCATAATTCGCAGCGGAATAAAATTCAACTCAATGTAAAACATGTAACACAATACATGTAAATCATCAACAACCAATATCAAATCAATTAAAACATCCCCTCCCGATGTTACATCTATCAGAGCATGACCCATAAGAACTACTCTAGACTCCAAGCATTAGCTTCTACTCAACTCATTTCTCGTTACCTGAAAAATAGGTGTAAGGGTGAGTTCCTCAATCAATATAATAAGCATTATAGAACAACATGTAATGCCAAGTAATTAACACATTAATTCACCCTAATCAGACTACGCATTCAGCAACAATTCAACATCATACTCAACAGGAGATTCTCAACCATAATCAACATCAACAACACGTCATACAACAATACAATCACACAACACACATATGATACTGGAATACATCCATTCATATCATATGCCATACATTCATTATGCAATGAGACTCTATGCATGCGGTACCGACTATGTTGTGAACATATAGTTCAACCTCACCGTCCAAATCCAGGCACGGCTGCCAAGCTCACTAGTCCCACTCATTTGAGACATAGTGACTCACTCACTAATTCCTCACCATGGGAATTAGCTACCACCCCAAATGGGCCATGAAATGCACGCTACTCACCTAGCATGCAACAATCAACAACAGTCCAATAATGACTAAACTCACTAATTCCTCACCATGGGAATTAGCTACCACCCGAAGGCCACAATATGCATGCTAATCACCTAGCAATGCAACATCAACAATAATCAAGAATAGACACATGCTCACACTCTAAGCCATAAGATAGTCTATTCACAAATGCATACATTCACAACATCATGTATACCATCACACATTGTCAACACAATTTATCACAAAAGCATATTATATCATGCCACATAATCAAACACAGTATTAGCACACTCTACTAATACCTATGCTACTCAAAACAACGGGAAATGATCCCTATCACATCATACCTCAGCTAAGTCGCATCACTCAGCCTAAACAACCAAAACTGCACAACAACAGTTCAGGAAAATCCCAACTCTGCCCATACGCGTACTGCCCATGCCATACGCGTATTACCCAAACCTGGCCAACTCCATACGCGTAATGCCCACTCTCTTACGCGTATTGCGCATTTCCTCGCCCAACTCATACGCGTATCACCTGTCTCATACGCGTATGCTACGCGTAACAATCTCCCATTACGCGTACCAACAGAGACCAATTTACGTTCAAAATGTCATCTTTTTCTCCCATACGCGTAAGGCTTCCCCCCATACGCGTACCAACATCTCATACGCGTATTGCCTAGTGCCATACGCGTATGACCAGAAGCCAAAACTCTCAGATCTGCAATGGCTTTCTCTGCTACGAGATCTATCCAATCCCACCTTCCACAGTCCAATTTTCACACAAAAATCACTCATATCATCTAACACGAATCATTCCCTGTTCTATTTCACAAATCCTAACATCATTACTTACAATTTCTACGAATTCCTTCGATTAAAATCCCAATTTCGTTCATCCCAAAAATTCAGATTTCCAGCATACAACAATCTAATCAGAGGTAAAACAATGGTCTATCACTACCCATGACATATTATCATATAATACCCGTTCACCGATGATAAACCCCCCTTACCTGAGTTAATCCGGCAGCTTCCGAGCTCCAAGCTTCTCCTCTTCTCTTGCTCTGCCTTTTGCCCTTTTCCTCTTTCAGCAGCTTCTCTGAGTTTCCTTTTCACGTGAAAACCCTTTTTACCAAAAATGGGACTTTTTATTATTCCAACTTATTTTATTCCAATAAATAATAACCCAATAATTATTATTTCAAAATAATAATAATAATCCAAACTCCCAATTATTCGATTAAATTAATAAATAAAATATTAATTTAAATTAAATAATTATCTTATTTTAATTGGGGTGTTACAGTGTACACTTCATCAACCTCCTAAATTCAGTAGTTTTGATCAAATGGAAGTTCAAGTCAACCATGATCAAGGCAAAACAGAAGGTGAAACATCACAAGGTCAACCAAATGACTCAACAATATTTTTAAACAACTAAACAAATAAAAATCAATTTTAAAATGAATTAAAATGCATTTGTAAAATGACAAAACCTCAAATACCTTCAAATCACCAAATAAATGGCCAAGGGATTTATCCTAGGTTAAACAAGGTCAAAGGACCTTAGACAATTTTTTTTGGAATTTTTAGATAGTCAGAGGTATTTAAAAATATTTAAAAATAAGTCAAATTCATTTAATTAACAAAAAATATCAAAATTAATCCAAAAAATAATTTTAATTCAAAATATGAAAGAATAAAATATTTAAAGATTTTTGGTGAAAGTCCCATATATTTTGGATAAAAAATGAAATTTATTTGAATTAAACAAAATAAGAGTATTTAAAATAAAATAAGAAAATTAAAATAAAAAGGAATAAACAGGGGCCATCATATTTCCCTCATTAATTGAGGTGACTTATCTGATGGCCACGCCCGTAGTGTCCATGATACACTTGAGTCAACGCGGACCAAGAGTGGTAATGCAAACCAAAGATGATTAAAACATTGGAGCAAGATCAGATGGATGAGATGAAGCCAACACATCACCGGAGCTAGGGCTCCGGTTATCTTCTCTGGTGGATCTCACCGAACCGGTCCACCACCAAAGTTCACCAAAATTCAAGACCTATATACCATTTCAAAGGAAAAATGACGGAGAACACGGATTTGACCTCGAAATTTCGCAATTCTCACTATATAGAGAGATATGTAGAATTGGAAAATGAGGTGCATGAACTGAGTTGCTTCAATTTGACCTAAAAGCAGCTCAATCTTGTTGCCTACATTGGTAGGGTTTCAGACAACCAAAGATCAAGAGAAATGATAGAGAATTGAGAGAGAAATGAAGAAGAGAAAATTATGAAAAATCACCTTCTGTTTGCAGAAATGGAGCTCGATCTCTCTTCCAAATTGCCTTGTCTTACTTCTATCAACTTTCAGGAAGTGAATTGGATGTGAAAAGAGCTTGGACCCTTGGAGTTCCAATCCCAAAACAGAAGGGGAATTGAAGCTCAGTTTCAATTGAAATCTTCAAGGTTATCTTATCAACGGAGGGTGGGAATGTTGAAGGATCAAAGCTTGGGCAAAGGGGTCACTAATTTTGAGCAGAGGGCAATGTATTTATAGCATGGCAAGTTGCTTTCCACACACTTTCCAATTCTGTCCAAAAATAGCAATGTGGTTGCATGCTTACATTTGCATGTACATGGCCCAAAAAATTATGTGAACAAGTCCAAATTCGTGTGCTAATGATTGTGAAACCATAACATGAAGCCATACATTATGAAATGAAAATTGGTTATGATAGTTTCCAAATGGGGCCATGCACTACACCCATGCACAAGTCACTAAAAAATAATCCAAATGCCATGGTCTTAGACTCTTTAGAAAGATAACATGAAGGGGAACAACTTTAATGTTGAAACTTTTTCCATTTGGATCTTGGATAATGATGAATATTTAGGTGGAAGTTGGAAGAATCAAACATAGTTGCAAATTTTCTAAGTTAAAAGTCAAATGACCATGTTTTCCACCTTGAATAACTTTTGCTATGAGCTTCAAATGAAAATTGTTCCTTCTTCAAAGTTGTAGCTCTTTCAACCTATTAAATTGAGTCACATATTTGACACAATTTGTATTTTTCATGATGGAGTTATGGATTTTAGAAGTTGAGGAAAATTGCTTGTTCAATGATGATGGCCAAAAAATGACCTATAATGTTTCCTCTTGGTACATGACCTAGCAAGTGAATTTTGACTTTAATCAAAGAATAAAAGCTGGAGAATACATATTGAAATTTATCATGAAACTTATATGGCCTTCATATCATAAAAATTGATCAAGTTATGGTCCTTGGAAGTTGACCTTTTATCTAGGGCATAAACAAAATGATCTATAATCTTTCACCTTAAAAAATGACTTTCCAAGAAAAATTAGTTCTTGATACCAACGCGAAAGTTGTTTGGAATGTCATAAAGAGTAAAATTTCTCTTGGAATCATTTTCATTTTACACAAATTATAGGAGATAGGGTCTAGGGAACCCTAGATTTGACTAGTTGACTTTTCTGGTCAACCTCCTTGAACCAACTTGCAAACTTGAGGTTATTTTGCTATTTGGGAATCATGGAGAATAATATATGCTTAAGATGAAGTTCAATTAATTATACCATGATATATTTTACCAATTGTTGAGGAAACTTGCTGAGGAAGTCATACAAGATACCCAGATGAATTAGGGCTTCCAAGACAAACAAGCTTCAAACTCTTGATGAATTCTTGATCAAATTGACAAATAAAGAACATGGGGATCCATATATGATGCTTAAAACTCAATTGTACCATTGATTGATTGATCTCTTGCACTGAGGGACTCAAACCCTAGATGTAGGTACAGATGCATTATGAGTCCCTACTAACATTACACCTAACTTATCCACTTCTCCTTCACCCATTTCCCAAAATCTCCCTGCGAATTCTAAACCCTTACAACATATTTTGATGCATCCATCATCCTTATTTAATACCTCAAACATTCTCCTTCTAGAGGTATTTTCTTCTCAGCTACCAGTGCTCTCAAACTCCTTGCCTTTGCAGACTCTGAATGTGCTAGATGTCCTGACATAAGAAAATCTGTTACATGATTTTGTGTCATGCTTGGTTCTTCTTTGATATTTTTGAAGTCCAAAAATCAACATAATGTATCAAGATCTTCTACAGAGGAAGAATACAAGTCACTAGCATCCCTCATATGTGAGTTACAATGGCTATATGACCTGTTCAAAGATCTTCAAATTCAATTTTCTTCTCTTGCCCCTGTTTACTATGATAGCCAATTTGCTATCTACTTGGCTTGAAATTCAACATTCATGAAATAAAAAAACATATTGAACTTGATTGTCATGTGATTTGTGAGAAGATTAATTCAATACTTTTTCATCTTATTCCTGTTTCGAGCAACAACTAGCTAGCTGGCATGTTCACAAAGCATTTACATGCTCCTACTTTTCTTTCCATTCTTTCCAAACTGAGACTTTGTAATATACACAATCCACTTGAAGGGGGTGTTAAATGTATTTGGTAATTTCTAGTTGTTTTTAGTTCTTTTGTAGGCCTACTTTCCTTTTTCTATTTGAAGTTTGCTTACATAGTTAGGAATGTTAATTGTATTTTTGTTTCCTAGAAGCTTAAGCTATATAAGACGCAACTTCCTACTTTGTATTTAATGAGAAAACAATTCTTCTCAATAATGAAAAAGAATATTCACATTATATGCTTCCACTGCGTGTTACCTCAACATTTGCTACCTTATAAGAAAAATAGGAAAAGGAAGAAAGACTTCAGATATTCTGAGTATCTACACTATTATTTGGCTTAATGCAACATGCCTTTTACATTACAACAATTGTTTATTCCATTGTTTTTCCCTCTCTAGTGATCATGACTCAACTTTATTTGTAAGGACACCTCTCATGATCTTATATGTTGATGATATGATAATTACATGTGATGATGTTAATGGGGTTGTGTTGATTTTAATTTTAAGTGTCGGGTTTTTGTTATCGTATCCACAGGGATTGTAAGATATCATCGCCTTTCGATGGTTGTATTAATTCATAGCTTAAGGTAACAATAGAGTTTTGGTGTTTGTCACGGTGTCTTGCATAAAATGTAATAAAATGCGGTAAAAGTTTTGGTTTGAATATTTGAGAAATATTGCCAAAGTTAGGGTTCAACGATCACTTTGCATGTATATGTTCGATCAACAAACTTATAAACTCCTTTAGATGATAAATTATTTCACAAAGTCCTCCCAATGTGTTTATCTCTAACACACATTGTGAGTTTTCCCATTTTGATCCATTGTTTATCTCTAACACAATCTATCAAAATGACAACTTTTTGGTTCAACCTTATGGTGAACAAAATCATTCATTACTATCTCTAGCTAACAAACAAGATTGGATGAAAACCTAGGTTAAGAGTTGGTAAACATCTCTCGATCATAAACCAACACAAAGAGTTTTGAATAAGAACAAAGTTTTCATCATATATTCACCATTAAAGAGTTTACAAATGAAGATCCTTACATTTACACACAAAGCTAATGATCATCTACATCTAACCTTGACAAATGGAGGACTTAGCTACTCATTTTCATGGTAGCTTGGTCGGCAAGTTTCGGAAGAAGGTTGATCAACATCCAAGTCGAATAATCAAGATTGGATGGGAATCCACCTTCTTTTTGTAAAAGATGGTTAAGAGATGAAGATAAATGAAATCTAGGTCACAAAAGATTCTTGGAACAATGCTGTAAAAAATCTAGAAAAAGTACAAAAGTAGGGAAAAATAAGGTATGGCTCTCAAAAGTGGCACTTGCTACTTATAGAGCAGCTACTGGGCTGTCATGCTCGCTAGGCGAGCAGACTGCTTCGCCTAGCGAACCCCTAAATTAGGCACCTGAGGCACCTACGCCCAGAGAAATAGCCTTTCCCAGACTGTCATGTTCGCCTAGCGAACAAAACCTTCGCCTAGCGAAGGGCACGCTTCAACCTTCGCTCCAGCGAGGTTGAGAGGTTTTGCTACTGGAATCCTCGCTGGGGGCTCGCTAATGGCTCGCCTAGCGAGTGAGTGCTGGCTGCGCTTTTCACCAAGTCTGGACATGTTCGCCACACTCCTCGCTGGAAGCTCGCCTAGCGAGTGTGGTGATATTTGCCTCTGTTAAATACTGGAGCTTTTCGCTGCATGCTCGCTGGACTCTCGCCTAGCGAGTCCTTCGCCCCAGCACTCGCCTAGCGAGGAAGCTGATGAATGCTTGTTTTATTTGATTCCTTTGTCACATTTCTTGTGTCTTCATTTTCTATTATTTCGTGCCTACTTCCTGCACAATAACACACAAATCAAAGGTACAAAGATAGATTATCATTGTATTGCATTTCATCTGAAACAAAGGTGGTTTCGACATTTTAGCAAGGAAATGGAGTGAAAGATACCCATATTTGATAGCTCAAATAAGCACTTTTGGGTATCTAACAACTCTCCCCAACTAGATTCTTGCTTGTCCTCAAGCAAAGTATGCCTCTTGAAGGACAAGAGGATTTGCTTTAAGAAAAAGGTTTCTCCGAAATTGGATAAAACGGCTCAAACACAAGCGAATCAGCATATACAAGTTTCCAACGGTTCGAATAAAATAATACACAAGAACTAAAACTTAATAGTAATGCGAAATATGTATCTATCTACAACAATATTATTTTGAATGAATCACCCTATCTCTCCTCTTCGAATAAGGATTGAAGAATTTACGCGTTTGCAACCGCGGGAATAATCTCACTCTCTAACAAATAATGAAGAAATCAATTCGATTCATACAATGTCTAACAATTATAAATGGTAATGTGGAAGCACGAAGATCACTAAGGGCTTTTCGGTTGAAGCTTGGTTAGGTTAACAAACAAGGGTCATTTCTTAGGCCATTGAAAACGAGATTGCTGATGCAAAAGAGACATTCACTGTACATTATTTACACATCTCAACTTCGTTCCATTTATTTCTCATTTGAAACCTTCACAACTCTTATTTCACAATTCAATTTTTATTTTTCACTATTTTTCTTCCAAGCAAGCATTCATTTTCATTCTTTCTATTTTTGTTCTTTTCTTTCACATCATATTTACAAAACAAATGTTTCTTTTCTATATTTTCTCTCTCTCTCTATATATTTTTTTATGCTTGCTCGGTTTTTCAAGAGTTGTGGTACTTACCGATTCTCATTTTCGTTCTCCCCAACTAATTTCTTACTCACCCTAAGTGAATGCTCTTAACTTTTTACGGCAAAAGAACAATAATCAAGATTTTCCAGGTTGTAAAAAAAAGATTTTTGAAATCTCGCTTTATTTCAAGCTGAGATTCAACTGTTTAAGCTCAAAGGGGTTAACGAATACTCTCTCTGCTCACAGGTAAGTTATATTTGGACTGGTTGTGCTCGATAGAAAACAAGTGCCTTGATCATTTCTAATTGCTTCCACATATTCACAATAATAAAAGACAAAGCATGAATCAAATGAATCAACAAAACTTATTAGAATCCAGCATTTAAGTGTACAATGGAGGTTTCCTCACAATTTGTGGTTTTAAGTCCTAGATGAAACATTCATTCAATTATGTTGCAAAAAGACAATACTCAATTACAAAAAAGAGTAAAGTTCTAAGTGCATTCTAAAATTCTAGCCGGAGGTAACCATGTACCTTAGCCTTATTCACTTGTTTATTCTTATCATTGCCATCCAAGCTCGGATGCACCTTCATTGGATACTTCTTTGAGGAGCAACCAATCTAGAAGGTTTGCCACTCAACCAACCAAAAATTTATTAAAACAAACAAAATTTAAAACAGAAATAATAATATAAACTTCAAAATATAAATTTGTTCATGGGGGACAAAACACCCCAACAGTACAAAGCCAAAATCAAAATACAGAATTCTGGAAATACAATAGAAATAAACATAACAATAAAAAATAAAAACTTAGCCCTCCAAAGGCTCAGAACCCTCCTCACTACCGGCCTCAGAACCGGTAGCCTCATCATCATCATCCTCATCAGCAACACCACCAGAAGACGCACCAGCAGCCGCCCCCTCACCATACACAGGCCTGTCCACAGGCCAGTTAGCGTTAAGCAGAAACTGCTCACGCGTCATCAATGAATGAGCACCAGTGGGGTCACTTCCCTACAGCTGTAACCGCTGCATAGAATCGTGCATATCTATCATGGCACACTGCGTAGCCGCCATCCAGTCCCAGTTGTAATCACAGACAGCTTGCAGGTAAGGATCTGGTCCAGGAGTAGAAGTACCAGGACCATCAGAAGCCCGGGTACTCTCTGCAGCTGCACTGCCTCTAACATTCTTCGCCCTGCAATACTTGGCCACATACCTGTCATCAATGGGCGACGAGATCCTTACCTGACCCCTAGAAGGTAGCCGTACCCTCGCTTGTATGCACAAACTCATGATTAGGCAGGGGAAAGCCAGGGGACAATTCACACGAGCCCCCGACTTTAGCCCGCTTTCAATCACGGACTTAAGCTCATAAGCGATAATCCTCGCCACATCGATTTGGACGTTAGTGAGGATAGAGTGTACCAAGTGTGCCACTGGGATCGGCACTGTAGAAGTGTGGGACTTGGGTTGGATGTTTGTCAGAACCAATAGCAGGATCAGTTGAGCCAAGGGAGTCATGTCCTCCCTGTGGTATCTCATAGGAACCCCAGATGGGTTCAGCTCAACTGATTTCCCTCTTAACATCAGGGCAGCAGAGATCGCATCAATATCCCGGTGAAGCCGCAAGTCTGTGTGGTACGTGTCTCGCTCCTCGGCTCCCAGTTGGAGCGGTTCACCAAGGACGCGGTTAATAGCATCCCGATCAAAAGCAACTAGACGACCGGCCACTCTAGATGTCCAAGTAAATGGTTCGTCATCATCAGGAAGTGCGTTCGCATAGAACTCACGCACCGTTGCTATATCATAATGCTCCAGGGGATTAATTAACCGATCCCACTTCTTCGTGTCAATCAACCCGGCGAATGTTCTGTTCGTGCCTTCAAGGTTGATGACGAATCTCTTCTCCGATAGAATTTTCCGCTTCTCCAAAGCAATGTACCGTGCAACCTGCTTCGGGCCGACAAACTTGTCGGTATCAAACTGTATTGTTACGGGACGGGAAGTGTTCCCTCCCTTTCTCTTCTTTGAAGCGCCGGATCTAGATTCCATCTGCAAAACATAAAGAGGAAACAACACACACAAAACAGATTAGACAACAAAACCAGAAATCAAAGAACTGTCATGCTCGCTGCTGCTTCGCCTAGCGAAGTGGCAGCGAATGCTCGCCTCTGGTTCGCCTAGCGAGTTGCTAGCGAACCTTACGGGTTTTTGGGTTCTGCAGTATTTTTAGAGAAATCTTCCCAAAACCCACATTTTACTGGTTTCAATTTCAGAACCTAATGATATATCAAGAAAAGAAACGTTCTATGCTATTGGTAATTACAAACTCACATGCAAAACCTAAAATTCCCAATTGAAAAACCTAAAATCCCCACATGCAAACCTAAAGTTTCCCATACCAATAACTTCATCCTAAATGACATTTAAATCAGCAATAAACAAAGCTTAAACATAAAGACATGGTATTAGGGCAAACCTTAGTTAAACGGATTGATTGAAATGTGAAGTGGAGTAAGGTTTGCAATCTTCCAATTAGGGTTTGAGTGTTTGTGAGAGAGATGAAAATGAGAGAGTGTGGTGAGTGCTCGGTTAAATTGCCTCAGCAGAGTTGCAAAAACAGAAAATTTGTGTTTGGGCCAAAATGAGTGGCCTGCTGAGATTTTAAATAAGTGCTGTCACGCAGCGCTCGCTGCTGCTTCGCCTAGCGAGCAACTAGCGAATCAGCTCGTTACTGCCTCACCTAGCGAGCATCAAGCGAGCATGACAGCAATTGCCTTTTCAAAGGCAGCATTACAGGTACATTCAACATGGTTCTAACACTTGGAAACCCACTACAACAGAACAGGAAAACAGTAAATACTTACAATGTTGGGGTGCCTCCCAACAAGCGCTTGTTTAACGTCGGCTAAGCTCGACGGTGCGATGCTCACAGAGGAGCATCCAAAGGAATTGCACAGCTCTCACGATCCACATGACCGCCGAGATAAACTTTCAAACGTTGGCCATTCACGGTCCAACTATCCTTCTTTTCTAGGTCCTCAATGACAATAGCTCCGTACTCCTTAACGTCTTTGACCCGAAATGGCCCGGACCATTTTGATTTCAACTTTCCGGGGAATAACTTCAACCTGGAATTGAACAAGAGGACCAACTGTCCCGACACAAATTCTTTCTTTCGGAGCTTTTTGTCATGGTACTTTTTTACCTTGTCTTTGTACAACCAACTTGAGTGATATGCGGCATTGCGCATCTCTTCCAACTCAAGAAGTTGCACCTTCCTTTTCTCACCGGCCAAATTATTTTCAAAATTTAAAAATTTCAGGGCCCACAAGGCTTTGTGCTCCAATTCAACCGGCAAATGGCAAGTTTTACCAAACACCAATTGAAAGGGAGTTAGGCCAATTGGAGCTTTAAAGGCGGTACGGTATGCCCATAACGCTTCATCCAATTTTTGGGACCACTCTTTTTTCGAATTTGACACAGTTTTTTCGAGAATTCTCTTAATCTCTCGATTAGAGACCTCGGCTTGCCCATTAGCCTGCGGGTGATACGGAGTTGTCACCCTATGTGATACACCGTAATGTTTTAAAATGCTTTCCAACGGTGCATTACAAAAGTGTGACCCTCCGTCACTTATCAACACTCGGGGGGTTCCGAAACGGGAAAATATGTTTTTCTTCAAAAAATTTATCACCGTTTTCGCGTCCTCCCGAGGTGAGGCAATCGCCTCAACCCACTTAGAAACGTAATCGACTGCGACAAGCATATACTCGTTCCCATAAGAGGGTGGGAATGGTCCTACAAAATCAATGCCCCAACAATCAAATACTTCGACCTCTTGGATGTTTTGGAGAGGCATCTCGTCTCTCTTACCAATCCCACCGCTTCTTTGGCAACTATCACAACGTTGCGCATGGGTATGTGCGTCTTTGAAAATAGTGGGCCAATAAAATCCCGATTGAAGGATTTTAGTGGCCGTTCTCACCCCATTATAGTGTCCGCCGTAAGGCGAGTTGTGACAATGCCAAAGGATGCTCTGCGCTTCATCGCCAGTAACGCATCTCCTTAAAAGGTTATCACTACCCAACTTAAACAAGTACGGGTCATCCCATACGTAATACTTGGCATCCGAAAGAAACTTCCTTTTTTGGTTCGAAGTTAGGTCGGGAGGCACAAAACCACTAGCCTTGTGGTTCGCAAAGTCTGCAAACCACGGCCTAACTTGAACTTTAAACAGTTTTCATCAGGAAATTCTTCCCGGATTTCCTTCTCAGACGCGGTAACCTCCACATTCACTAAGCGGGATAAATGATCCGCCACCAAATTTTCCGATCCTTTCTTGTCTTTGATTTCAACATCAAATTCTTGTAACAAGAGGATCCAACGGATGAGCCTTTGCTTCGAATCCGGTTTGGTGAGCAGATATTTAATCGCCGCGTGGTCGGTATACACTACGACTTTAGACCCTATAAGATAAGACCTAAACTTTTCAAGCACGTACACTATTGCAAGTAGTTCTTTCTCCGTGGTGGCATAGTTTATTTGAGCCTCGTTAAGAACTTTACTTGCATAATGTATCGCATGAAATTTTTTATCTTTTCTTTGGCCAAGTACCGCTCCAATTGCATAGTCGCTAGTATCACACATTAGCTCAAAATTTGAATTCCAATTTGGAGCGACTATAATTGGAGCGGTCACCAATTTTTCTTTCAAAGTTTCAAAAGCTTGCAAACATTCATCGGTTAAGAGAAATACCTGGTCCTTAGCTAGCAAATTGCTCAAAGGCTTTGCCACCTTTGAGAAGTCCTTGATAAAGCGCCGATAGAACCCGGCGTGCCCCAAAAAGCTTCGGATGCCCTTCACATTCACCGGAGGAGGTAACTTTTCTATCACTTCAACCTTAGCTCTATCCACTTCAAGCCCCCTTGAAGAGACTTTGTGGCCAAGCATGATCCCCTCGGTCACCATGAAGTGACACTTCTCCCAATTAAGCACCAGATTGGTCTTCACACATCTTTCCAACACCGTTTTCAAGTTTGCCAAGCATAGACTAAAAGACCCACCAAATACCGAGAAGTCATCCATGAAGACTTCCATTGTTTTCTCTATCAGGTCGGCAAAAATGGCTTGCACACATCGTTGGAAAGTCGCCGGTGCATTGCATAGCCCAAAGGGCATTTTTCGGCATGCGAACACTCCAAACGGACACGTGAAAGCCGTCTTCTCATGATCGGCCGGGTCAACTGCAATTTGGTTATACCCGGAATAGCCGTCCAAGAAACAATAGTATTGTTGGCCCGAGAGTCTTTCGAGCATTTGATCCATGAACGGGAGTGGAAAATGATCCTTTCGAGTTGCGGTATTCAACCGCCGATAATCAATACACATTCGCCACCCCGTTGCAACTTTAGTAGGGATCAATTCATCCTTGTCATTTCGGATTACGGTAATTCCACCCTTCTTCGGAACCACGTGCACAGGACTAACCCATGGACTATCCGAGATCGGGTAAATCATCCCCGCATCCAACAGCTTTACAACTTCCTTTCGAACAACCTCCTTCATGGTAGGATTTAAGCGGCGTTGTGGTTGAGCTACCGACTTAAAATCCTCTTCCATCAAAATCTTGTGCATGCAATAGGAGGGACTAATTCCTTTTAGATCGGAAAGAGTCCAACCCATGGCTTCTTGATTTGTTTTTAGCACAGTAATCAGACGGGCTTCTTCTTCATTTGTCAAAAGGTTGCTTATGATGACCGGCTTTGCCTCGGTCTCATCTAGGAATACATACTTCAAAGTAGAGGGTAGTATTTTCAATTCAATAGGCGCTTTTTCGTCAATAACCTCCTTCTTCAAGTCTTCTTCCTCTACTTCCCACGGTTGTAGGTCGTCTAAACTATCAAGTTCCTTTAAGCATTCCTCAAGAGCTAGCTCTTCTTCAACGGTGAAAACCTCCAATGAGTCGTCAAGAGCTAACTCCATAGGAGATATCTCATGAATATGCTTTGAAACTTCCAAAATAGCGTCTTCGATCACATCGATGCGAAAGCTATCATTTCTATCTTTTGAATGCTTCATTGCTTCGAATAGATCGAATGTTACTTCCTCATTTTGGACTCTCACCTTCATTAAACCGTCATCAACATCTATCATCATTCGCGCGGTCTTCATGAATGGTCGGCCCAAGATGAGCGAAGCATCATCATCTTCCTCCATATCAATAACAATAAAATCGACCGGGAAAAAGAATTTGTCGACTTTAACCAAAACATCTTGGGCTACGCCATGAGGATGGGTTGTCGACTTATCCGCCAATTGCAACGTCATTCGGATGGACTTAATTTCAATGTTGCCAAGCCTCTTTATAATAGAAAAAGGTATAAGATTAATGCTTGACCCCAAGTCAATTAGTCCTTTCCCGACATAGATATCTCCAATTTTAACTGGTAAAGTAACTCTTCCCGGATCAACCTCTTTTTTAGGAAGCGTCCTTTGAATAATTGCACTACAGCTCGCATCTAGGACGATGGTCTCCGGTTCCGTATACCTCCGCTTTTTTGTAAGTATGTCCTTCATGAACTTGGCATACTTGGGCATTTGCTCCAAGGCTTCGGCAAACGGAATGTTTATTTGTAGTTGTTTAAAAATATCCATGAACCGGGCGTAATGCCGTTCATTCTCCCTTTTGGACGGGGCATGAGGATAAGGTAGGTTTTGGATTGGAGTAGTGCTCACTACCTCCTTTCCCTTTGCAACTCTAGAACTCTTCCATCTAGGCTTTTTCACTTCCTCCCCCATTACTTCATCACTCGTATTTTTCTCAATTTCCACACTTTTTTTCTTTTCAACTTCACCATTCTTTTCGTTATTTTCAACTTCTTCCTCCTCACTCCACTCCCCCACTTCACCATCAATATTTTTCTCCAACATTTCCTCCTCATTTTCTTTCTTTTTCTCTCTTTTTTCACTCTCAACTCTTTTTTTATTCTCACTCATGAACTCCTTCCCACTTCTCGTTGTGATCTCCTTACAATGCTCCTTAGGATTTGTTTGCGTGTTTGCCGAAAAGGAAGGACCGGTTTGTTGTTCCGCGAGTTGCTTAGCAAGTTGCCCAACTTGAGTCTCGAGATTTTTTATGGCCGCGTCATTGCTCTTTTGGTTAGCCATTGACATTTGCATGAATTGCGTCAATGTCTGTTCCAACTTAGAAGTTACGACCGGCGGTTGTTGAGATTGATAAGGATTTTGGGGAGGGTTTTGACGGCTAGAAGAACCACCTCCATAACCTTGGTTATGGTAATAGTTACTCCTAGGTTGGAACCCTTGGTTCCCTTGGTAATTTTGTTGTTGATTTTGAGGGTGTGGTTGATAAGGTTGTTGTTGTTGTTGTGGTCTCGGTTGGTAGTCCCTTTGGTTTGCCATGTAGTTTACATCTTCGAACCCCGGAGGTGGACAGAATCCGGTGTCATGCTCACCTTTGCAAAGCTCACAACAAGCTATTTGTTTAGCTTTAGAAGGTTCTCTCAACTCTTTTATTTGTTGCGTCAAGAGTTCCACTTGTTGTGAGATGAGCTTGTTTCGGGCAAGGATGGCATCGTTCGTCCCTAGTTCAAGCACTCCCGGCTTTTTCAAAGAGTTGCCTCGACTTTGACTCTGAAGATCATTGAGAGCCATTCGATTTATGATATTTGTAGCTTCTTCGGCACTTTTTGACAATAAAGAGCCACCCGAGGTAGCATCCAACAACGTCTTGCAATTTGGTTGAAGTCCATTTTTGAAGATATGGATTTGAGTCAATTCATCAAATCCATGCCCTTTACATTTCCGAAGCATGGACTTGAATCTTTCCCACGCTTCATTTAAGGATTCATTGATTCCTTGCGCAAACACCGAGTTGGCCGTCTTGGATTCCATGAACCGGTTATGGGAGAAGAATCTTTCGATGAACTTCTCTTCTAACACGTTCCAGTCTGTCATGACGGCTGGTGTTTGGTCTAAGTACCAATCTTTTGCTTTGCCGAGAAAAGCGTGGGGAAATAATCTTCTGAACAACGGGAGCTCCTGAGCCTGATCCACTCCGGCCGCCAATGCTATCTCATAAAATTTTGTGAGAAAAGCAAAGGGATCTTCATGGTCCATTCCTGTGAATGGACTTCCATATAATAAATTGAGAGTTCCCATTTTCATCTCAGCTTGCCTTCCCGTGTGGTTGGCAAACTGAGCGGTGTTTCTTGGACTGTTTATGCATGGAGTAGAAATAGGCGGTTGTGGTGGTGGCTCCATGTTAGGTATGAATGGTGGTGGATTTGTGGTAGAAGAACTTTCTCCTTGCTCTTGACGTTGTCTAGCCTATTGCCTCCTACATCTCGTTTTGCTATTGAGCCTTCTTGCGGTTCTCTCGATCTCAGGACCCAAAAGAAGTTCGTCCACAGGGATTTGCCCTCGCATAAAACGTAAGCTGCAAACTAAACCAGACAAATTACAAGCACAAGTCAAAAATTCAAAAGCTAAAAATTAAGCAACCATTGCGATGCTCGCAATATCAATTTACAATTCCCCGGCAACGGCGCCATTTTGTTGATTGTAATTTTAAGTGTCAGGTTTTTGTTATCGTATCCACATGGATTGTAAGATATCACCGCCTTTCGATGGTTGTATTAATTCTTAGCTTAAGGTAACAATAGGGTTTTGGTGTTTGTCACGGTGTCTTGCATAAAATGTAATAAAATGCGGTAAAAGTTTTGGTTTGAATATTTGAGAAATATTGCCAAAGTTAGGGTTCAACGATCACTTTGCATGTATATGTTCGATCAACAAACTTATAAACTCCTTTAGATGATAAATTATTTCACAAAGTCCTCCCAATGTGTTTATCTCTAACACACATTGTGAGTTTTCCCATTTTGATCCATTGTTTATCTCTAACACAATCTATCAAAATGACAACTTTTTGGTTCAACCTTATGGTGAACAAAATCATTCATTACTATCTCTAGCTAACAAACAAGATTGGATGAAAACCTAGGTTAAAAGTTGGTAAACATCTCTCGATCATAAACCAACACAAAGAGTTTTGAATAAGAACAAAGTTTTCATCATATATTCACCATTAAAGAGTTTACAAATGAAGATCCTTACATTTACACACAAAGCTAATGATCATCTACATCTAACCTTGACAAATGGAGGACTTAGCTACTCATTTTCATGGTAGCTTGGTCGACAAGTTTCGGAAGAAGGTTGATCAACATCCAAGTCGAATAATCAAGATTGGATGGGAATCCACCTTCTTTTTGTAAAAGATGGTTAAGAGATGAAGAGAAATGAAATCTAGGTCACAAAAGATTCTTGGAACAATGCTGTAAAAAATCTAGAAAAAGTACAAAAGTAGGGAAAAATAAGGTATGGCTCTCAAAAGTGGCACTTGCTACTTATAGAGCAGCTACTGGGCTGTCATGCTCGCTAGGCGAGCAGACTGCTTCGCCTAGCGAACCCCTAAATTAGGCACCTGAGGCACCTGCGCCCAGAGAAACAGCCTTTCCCAGACTGTCATGTTCGCCTAGCAAACAAAACCTTCACCTAGCGAAGGGCACGCTTCAACCTTCGCTCCAACGAGGTTGAGAGGTTTTGATACTGGAATCCTCGCTGGGAGCTCGCTAATGGCTCGCCTAGCGAGTGAGTGCTGGCTGCGCTTTTCACCAAGTCTGGACGTCTTCGCCACACTCCTCGCTGGAAGCTTGCCTAGCGAGTGTGGTGATATTTGCCTCTGTTAAATACTGGAGCTTTTCGCTGCATGCTCGCTGGACTCTCGCCTAGCGAGTCCTTCGCCCCAGCACTCGCCTAGCGAGGAAGCTGATGAATGCTTGTTTTATTTGATCCCTTTGCCACATTTCTTGTGTCTTCATTTTCTATTATTTCGTGCCTACTTCCTGCACAATAACACACAAATCAAAGGTACCGAGATAGATTATCATTGTATTGCATTTCATCTGAAACAAAGGTGGTTTCGACATTTTAGCAAGGAAATGGAGTGAAAGATACCCATATTTGATAGCTCAAATAAGCACTTTTGGGTATCTAACAGGTTGATGCTTTGAAATTACAATTAGTCAAACAATTTGAGATGAAGGATTTAGGTACTCTTGGCTAATTCTTGGAGATTGAAACCTGCTTACTCTCTTAATGGCTACCTTCTTTCTCAATCTAAGTATATTGACATCATCCTTTAACAAGCTCGTAAAGACACAAGAGATACCAAAACACAGCTAAAGACATAAGAGAGGAGGTTGGTAAAGACACAAGAGATACCAAAACGTAGCTAAAAAGTCAACTAAATATCTACACACCAACAAAAAACAAAGCATTAACCACTAATTTACCATAATAAAATGTAGGAAAAAACTATGAATGCAAGAAACAAGAACAACAAAAACAGAAACGAGCTAGATCTCTCTAGTTAAGGACCAGAAAAAACATCAACCAATCACCATCGAAGCAACAAGAACATACCAAGAGGAGGCCAAATACACTTAAAATGATATTTGCTCAGATGCATGATAGGGTTCTTGAGGATTTCTGAGAAATCTCATGAGTTCCCTCACTGACCTATCAAGATACCATTTCCAAGCCAAAAGAGTACTTATGTCTTCCATGTCCTTCGCAATCACTAGTTTATCAGAGAGCACAATATCATTTCAAGTTTTCCAGATTGATCAGACCATAACATGCCAAATCATAAGATAAGTCCCCTAACCCGAAGAGGACTCTCAAAAGGTAAAACATCCGATAAATAGTCAAAGTATCTCTGGGTAAGACTATGAACCAACCCAACCATCTAAAAATCCTATACCTTGCCGAAACCACTACATCACAAGTCATAAAATGGTGGACATGCGATTCTAGGACTCTAGAGCAGAAAGGACATGAGACACTTTCCGAACCTATAAAGACCCATCTTTTAAGTATGTTACCTATAGTAGGAATCGTCTTCCTCATCTTATCCTTATCACCTCTTTAATTTTTTTCTCTTCTTCTCCATTCTTGTTCTTTCAGTTTTCTTTACCTTCCCCAGTCTTGCTTATTTTTTCATGGATCCTTTCATCATGGCTGATAGCAATGTCAATCCTCCTACACCAACAAAATCTTCATCTCATTCACAAAACACCTCTAAAAACTCCACCAATCGCACATGCCAATAAGATATGCTCGATCCATTCTTTATGCATCCGAGCGATAACCTCCGATTAGCTATTGTTTCCCATTTGTTGAATTACAAAATTTTCCATTCTTGGTCCCATTCCCTGAATATAGCCCTAATGTCGAAAAACAAGTTAGGGTTCATCATAGAACCCTAATTCGCCCAGTCCCAAATCATTCTAACTACGTCCTCTAGTGTCACTGCATCAATATGCTAATGGCTTGGATTACAAATTCCATTGAAAACGAAATATCAAAGAATGTTCTTTGGATGGATTCAACCAAGGATATCTGGGACGAGCTTCATGAACTTTATTATCAGGGAGATATTTTCTGCATCTCTGATCTCCAGGAAGAAATCAATGCCCAGAATCAAGGAGATCAAAGCACCACGCAATACTTCACAACCTTGAAGAAACTATGGCAAGAATTTGATAATTTCAGGCCTCTTCATATCTGCAGTTGGGATCCTATTTCTCACTTTCAATAAATTCCTACAATCAAGACATGCATAGACAATGACTATGTCATTCGTTTCATGAAAGGTATCAATGACCAGTATGCCCCAGTTAGAGCGTAAATTATGCTCATGATTCCTTTTCCTACTATTAATAAAGTATTTTCTCTCCTGATTAAACAAGAACGCCAAATTTCTTCCCCCACTCATGAAGAAAAACTTATTGCTCAAATCCAAAAACCATAAATGAGAGGTCGATCCACTAATAATGGGAACAAACCTCATTTTCCTTCCAAATCCAGAGGCATCAAAATATACACATATTGCAACAAACAGGGTCATACAATTGAGGTGTGTTTCAAACAAATGGTTTTCCACCATATCTCAAGAAGACTAATCTAGCACAAACTTCTCATGATGATAATGAGCTTGACACCTCTGCTTCTGGACAACTTGAAGCTACTCAAGATAACATTGGCTTCACCACTGAACAACAACATGCTTTTCTTGCTCTCCTTCAACAAATGATTGTTTCTCCTGACCCCAACATTCAACACCTTCACTATATTCCTTCTCCAAAATTGGGTACTCATTATGTCCATAATTTTGATGGTATTACCAATTTTGAATGCTTTCTTGACACAGGGGCTACAGATCATGTATGCCACTCTAAGTCTTTGTTCACTAGCCTTAATCCCATTAAGCCAATCATTGTGAGGCTTCCTAATGGAGCCTCCATCACTACTAACTTCTATGGATTTACTCATTTCAATGACTCATTTATTTACATGATGTCTTATATATTCCTTCATTTTATACCAATCTTATCTCCTTAAATTATGCCTTCATTTTTATTGCATCTCATTGTCTCATACAAGGGATCCATACCCTAGTGAATATTGGTGCATCTAGAATACACCAAGGGCTCTACACTTTGATATCCCCTTCCCTTTCCCTTATCCTGGCTCCTTCTCCCAATGTCAATACTTATACTCTTTAGCATAATAGGCTAGGCTATCATTCCTATGATACTCTTGTTAAGATTAATAAACAAAAATGATTTCCTTTTCATACTCTTGTTAAGATTAATAGGCTAGGCTACCTTCTGCTGAACCTTGTGATACTTGCTTCCAAGCTAACAAAAAATGATTGCCTTTTCATACTAGCAAAACTTTAACTTCAAACTGTTTTAATATCATTCACATGGATATTTTGGGCCCTATTTCACGCCCTTCTATTGTTGGTCATAAATATTTTTTAACTGTTGTTGAGGATTATACTAGATATTACTAGATTTTTTTAATGAAATCTAAGTCTAAAACTTCACCTCTTATTAAGGTTTTTGTCAAAATGGTTCAAACTCATTTCAATACTACGGTCAAAACCATAAAGTCTGATAATGAGGCTGAGTTTTTTTTAAAATACTTTTACTCAACTCAAGGCATTCATCATCAAACCTCGTGTGTTTATACCCCTCAACAAAATGGGCTTGTTGAAAGAAAGCACCAACACATTTTAGGTATTACTTGTGCCCTTATTTTCCAATATAACCACCCAAAAATATTTTGGTCTTATGCATTATCATATGTTGTTCATCTTATTAATAGATTTCCTTCAAAATTACTTTCATATAAATGTCCCTTTGCATTGTTGCATCATATTGTTCCTTACTATTCCTGCCTTAAGACCTTTGGATGTTTAGTGTATGCATGCAATAATAATGCCCATAGAACTAAGTTAGATACTAGGTCTCACAAATTCAGTTGCCTAGGTATTAAACATGGGGTCAAAGGATTTATCCTTTACATCATTAAAACTAGGAACATTTTCATATCTAGAGACACCATCTCTTATGAGCACCAATTTCCTTATAATACTCTAACTTCCACACCTTACGAAACTCCCCAACCTATCCATCATCCTCACAAAGATTATCTTCTTGACTATACTCCCCAAACTATCCATCCTTCCCCTATAAATGACCCTCATACTAACATTCCCTCCACCCCACCCTCTGCACATATTGGCACACCTACCCCTGAACATTGTACTTCCCATGAAATTTCTTCTCATCAGCTTATATCCTCACCTCCCTCTCGCCATAACACTCCAGAACCTCCTACTACTGTTAGGAAATCTACCAGACCCTCTACACAACCTTCTTATTTGCAGGACTACCACTGCTTTATTCTTCAAGGTACCCCTCACTCCTCTCATTCAACTAATTCAGGTATGAACCCTTATCCCCTAGCTCACTAAATCTCCTATACTAATTTATCCCTCACACATATATTATTTAACTTAAATATTTCATCTGTGAAAGAATATAACTCATATGCTTCAACCATCACTAATCTGTATTGGCAACAAGCCATAGAATCTGAACTTAAATCTCTTAATAGCACCAATACTTGGGATATAACTCTTCTTCCTCCCAACAAAAGATCCATTGGATGTAAATGGATTTTCAAACTCAAACATTTTCCCATGGCACTATTGATATATATAAAGCTTGACTTGTTGCTAAGGGTTTTCATCAAACGGAAGGCCTTGATTATCTTAAACATTCAGCCATGTCATCAAAATGACAACCATAAGATTATTATTATACATTGTTGTTTCCTCTAACTGGCATCTTCACCAACTGGATTTTAACACGACTTTCCTTCATGGAGACCTTGCTGAAGAGGTTTATATGAAACCTCCACCTGGCCTCAATGTTCCCCCCAATATGGTTTGCGAACTAAATAAATCTATTTATGGCCTAAAATAGGCCAACACTCAATGGAATCACAAGTTGGCACAAACATTTTTCAATATTGGATTCTCTCAATCCATGTCAGATTACTCTCTTTTTACAAAATATGTTGTTGACTATTTCACTATTATATTGATCTAGGTAGATGATTTAATTGTTACAGGCACCTCTATATCTGAAATTAATCAAATCAAACACATTCTGGATGCATAGTTCATCATTAAAGATCTTGGCCACTTGCACTACTTTTTAGGCTTTGAAATAGTTTGATCCTCAACAAGCATCACACTCTGTTAGCGAAAATATTTCCTGGACCTGCTGCAAGACAATGGCCTCTTAGGCGCCAAACCTGTTTCCACACCCATGGATCCAAGCTACAAACTTGATGAACACGATGCTTCTCTTTTACAAGACCCTACTGAATTCAGAAGTATCATAGGTAAACTTCTCTATTTAACACACTTTTGCCCTGTTATTGTTTTCTTTGTGTGTAGGTTGAGTCAAAACCTTGCAAAGCCATCTCAAACACACCTTACTGCCCCTTACCAGATCATTCATTACCTAAATAATGAACCAGCTTTAGGTTTATTCTTCAATGTGGTTCTTCATTCAAACTCACCGACTTTTCTGATTCTGACAAGGGTGTTTATCCTCTCACCCGAAGATCCACGACTGGTTTATGTTTCTTCTTAGGAGACAACCTCATCAACTGGAAAACAAATAAGCAACTGGTGGTTGGTGGTATCCTGATCCTCCTTTGAAGCGGAATTTTATTCCCTTTCAAATACTACATGCGAGGCATAATGGTTATTGTTTCTCCTTTAGGATTTTAGAATTCCACATCCCCAACTTGTGACTCTCTATTGCGACAACCAAAGTGCCATCTACATTGCTACAAATCCCATCTTCCACGAGAGAACTAAACACATCAAGACGAACTGACACTTAGTTCGTGATAAACTCTAAGACAAAACTATTCACCTCATGTATAAAGCTAAGCGAAATATACCCGAGTGCATCGCACGCTCAAAGATACAACAGAGTCTCCATCAAACTTTATTTATTCCCGAGGGAAAGGGAAAACATTGATAAAACCCAGGGGAAGAGAAAAAGGGTAAGGAAGTCAGTTATGCAAGGGGAAGGTATTAACATCCATCACACTTGTTGTACTCAATGGGAACCGCTTCGATTTTTCTTTGCAAGAACCAGTGTTAATATCCAAAGATTACTCGTGAAAGGGTAAACAAGTGTGAAAAAATAAAATAATACTTAATGTTCTCACCAAGGATTTGATCCCTTGTGCCTACGTATCCTCATTCCCGCAATAAGTAAATCAGAGCTCCACAGTTCTTGGAACTAAGATAGATGAGTTAGTTGTTTTTAATGAACCGTATTAATGTTCACATTCTACTGTCAACTTGCTTGTATGCTCGAGCATCAGAGACCAAGTGTTTGCTTGTTTGCAATAGAATGAATGTAATCAAATCGTTTTCTAGCAGTTAAACATTGCTTGTATGCTCACACATGGAGGCTTAAGCTTCGTTCACGGTAAAACAAAAGTAACATGTCCTTTCTAAAAGGTTTTAACAGAAAATGAAGCCCAAAGGAAAAAACTGAGTTTGATGAGGTGAGTTTTCTTTTATTCTGAAAATAAAGTATTGATTAGAAGCATACTAAAGTCTATGAATGGAGGCGAATACATGAGTAAATTGGTCATTCATTCCGTACCCAAATATATTCAGAATGACGATAAAAATTCTCCACTCTTGTAGCGGTGTATTCGTCGCTATATGATTTATTGATTAAACCATAAGCAAAGCATACAATGAATCGAGTCGCCACCGCACTTTTATTTATCCAAAGGACTGGCTAAAAAGCGAACAAAAGCCTAAGAAGTTTTACGCGTAGAAAACTAATGAAAAGATCAGAGAGTCTGTGTAAGGGGTAAATTACGCAATGGGAAGGTGTTAGGCACCCATCACGTCCTAGGTACTCCTAGGGAGCCCTTTTCACACTTGTTGTATGAAATTGTTATTTGTTATGAAATATTTATTGTGCAAACATGATTGGGATGATGAGAAAAGAATATACAATTTTTTATTGTTTTTGTGTTCGAACGGATGAACCCGTTGCCTACGTACCTTCCATCAAAGGTAAGGATCAAAACGCCGTAGTTCGGCTAAAAGATTTCCAAAAGTTAGTGGATTCAATTTTAAACACAAGCCCTAAGGTCTTACATTATCCACGGGAGAAAACTCAACCTTATACAAACAACAAGTCCACCATGTGAGAACAACTTCAACTTGCTAGGGAGGGGTTAACCCTATAATAAGCAAGGAAGACTTACAATTCAATCAACTAAGGACAAATAGGTGAGATTGACATCAACCAACTAGGATAAATCAAACCTATGGCTAATGTATGAAAACTTAACAAGAATGGACAAAGCCACAAAACAATTGAATGGGTGAAGTTAATTGATTATGAGTATTCACAAAAGGAGAGTCAAAGTATGATTAAGATTAATTCAAAAGAAGTATTATGAAAATGGAGTTTGAAAAAAGTCAAGGACTTGGGGTCCAGGTTTTTAATTTAAAAGCATGAAGATGTTTGCACAATATTTATCTCAAGTTTTGAAAGCCATGTGTGAAAAGGTTTAGGACAAAATGGATGAATGGGTGAAGATGGAGTGTAAAACTTCCTAGAAGGTTCACCTCTTGAAATCATATAGAAGATGACTCAAGTGTGTCCTTTGGAATAAGCAATGAGCAATAACAAACAAGCAAAAGAGGAAAGTCAACAAAAGCGGATATCGGATGCCAATCACTGGACTTATACCAATCTCCTAAAACAGAACTGGATATCAGAGGCCACTCTATGGACTTATACTAATCTCCTCAACAAAGAAATAAAAAGTGGATGCCGGATGCCAACCTATCTGGGCTTATACCAATCTCCAACAACAAAGCAAACACTTGGATGTCAGATGCCAATCTATCTGGGCTTACTCTAACCTCCAACATATGATCATAGGAAAACAAATGCCAAATTACACGGACTTACAATTATATCCTCACATAAATCAAACAAATGCATCAAGCAAAGAGAATGATGAGTGGCCAATACAATGGTCTTATACTCACTTCCATATCATAGGAACAATGGCCAATGAATGGTCTTACAATTGTCCTCAATGGGTAAACAACAAAGATATGTCACAAAGACAAATGAAATGATCATGCACTAATGAGCAATTAATGATGATAAATGCACAAAGCATCCAAGCAGACATGTACAAATGAAATAAGCAATCAATCAAATGAGGTCATTCAGCACACACTATAACCAAGCAATAAGGCTCATACAAAGGGTTAGGCATTGAAGCCAACTGGAATAGGGTTACAGGTGCTCTTAACCTTGACATTGAGAGCCAAGGTGAAGCAGATGAAAGGATATGAGGGGTGTGCCTCATGCTCTTATCCCTGGTCAGGGAGAGCTTTGAATATCAGAAGGTGTGGGAGTTCAGAAAGATGGAACTCTCTCCACAAGTTAGACTCTATAGATCTTGGGTTTTTACTCACTATGCATCAACACAAGTGGTGTGAGCAAGGTGAGTGACTCACAGAATAGTAGGAGATAGGCTACATATCTCTTTTGTCTACCAATTGCCTCAAATGAGGACTTTTCCTGCTTGGGACAAAAGTAAACAAGCAAAAACATCGCCTCTTAAGGAGGACTTCAGACAGTTGCCTGGCCAAGTAACAGGCCAGATCTTCCAGACTACATGGAGTAAGGAAATTATACCTCAATGCAAATTGCTTATCAAGCAAAGCAAAGCAAAGTTCACAAGGAACTAATAGCAACTAAAGTACCTGAAATCAGTCAAGCACAATTAGTATACCAGACACAAAGTTAAAACAAAACAGCATAAGCCAACAGACAATACAGTCAAGCATATGTGCAAAGCAACAAGCTCATAACAAGTGAGCTAGGCAACCTACAAAACAAACAAGTTAGTTCATGATAAACAATCAAACTCATTCAACTTGTATTGATCTCTTTGAAGCATTTGTTGCTTGACCTGAAAAACCAAGCTTAAACATGAGTGACAAGACCACTAGGACAAGCCTAGGGTCAAAAGGAGATAAAAAGTTTAAAACAGCAAGGGACAAGTGCCCAAAGTCAAGACAAATCAATCAAGAAGCAAACCTAAGTGGTTTCACATTCATATCATTCATCATTATCATTTCACAAACAAATTAGGTCAAAACATGTCATATAGAACCTCAAAGAAGTCAACAGAATGATTCAAGTCAAATCTAATCACAAACATCTCAAAAAATTCTCAAATAAATCATGCTCAAACATCATCCATAACATGACAGGCATACCAAATTTCAGCTCATTTGGATCAAGGGAAGTAGGTCAATGAAAATCAGAAAGTCAAAGCAAGTTCAAGCATACTCATACAAAGCATCAAAACATGCACCAACTTCCATAAATCATAAAACAGTGACAACACATGATAAATGAATGGGACTAAAACCATGACAAAATTTAAGATGTCTACAATTCACATGTCAAATTTTAAGTTCATCCAATTAAGCATGAGAATTTCACAAATCAAATAAAAACATGTGTCATAAAAAGTCAACAAATGACCAAACAGGGGAGAAAATTCCAATCAAATAGGAAATGCCATCAATAATTCCAGAAAAACTCACATGTATTCTAAACATCCACAAGTATGTTCATGCAAAAATCCAGACCATTTTGAGTTCAATAAGCATGGTAATTAAAATCATGAAGTTGGACATGAATGGTGTGACACAAATTGTCACACCCCTGATCTGAAAGAGTTAAGGAATCTGACATCTTATGTATTAGATCCCTTGGGTTTCAAAGCTCGTTATGGGAGGCTTCTGCCTCTGCTGACTACTCAGGTTTATGAAGGGTTGATGAGTACTTTGGCGCAGTTCTATGATCCTCTGTATCACTGCTTCTCTTTTCCAGACTTTCAACTGTTGCCTACCCTTGAGGAGTATGCGCATCTTGTGGGTATTCCGATTCTGGATCAGGTGCCGTTCAGTGGCTTCGAGAGTATTCCTACTTCTCGAGAGATCGCAGACTTGTTGCATATAGATGAATCCTTGGTTAAAGCTCATATGGCTACCAAAGGTGGAATTCAAGGTCTCCCTTCTGAGTTCCTCATCGCTCAAGCTACCGTTTATGGGAAGACCATGAGTGAGGATGCCTTTGAAGCCATATTTGTACTTCTCATCTATGGATTGGTATTGTTCCCCAACATCGACAAATTTGTGGATGTGAACGCTATTAGGATCTTCTCCGTTCTTAATCCCGTTCCGACTCTGTTGGGTGATACCTATGTCTCTTTGCATCTGAGGAATGCAAAGGGTGGTGGCGCTATTGTGTGCTGTTTGCCTCTGTTGTATAGGTGGTTTATTTCTCACTTACCTCAGACGGTCGCTTTCAAGGAGAACAAGGGATGTCTACGGTGGTCTACGAGACTCATGTCTCTCACTAATGATGATATCTCTTGGTATGATCGTGCATATGATGGTGTCCAGATCATTGATTCTTGTGGTGAATTCTCCAATGTGCCTCTACTTGGCACATGTGGTGGGATTAGCTACAATTCGGTGTTAGCACGTCGTCAGCTTGGGTTCCCCCTAAAGGATAAACCTAATAACATTCTGTTAGAAGGTGTGTTCTTTCAGGAGGGTAAAGATCCCCAAGGCCTGAAAGCCAGGATGGTCCGCGCTGTAGCGGTGTATTCATCACTTTATGATTTATTGATTAAACCAAAAGCAAAACATACAAGATAGAGTCGCCACCGCACTTTTATTTATCCAAAGGAATGGCTAAAAAGCGAACAAAAGCCTAAGAAGTTTTGCAAAGAAAACTAATAAAAGGGGTACAGAGATCTGGGTAAGGGGGTAATTATGCAAAGGGAAGGTGTTAGGCACCCAAAGCATCCTGGGTACTCCTAGGGAACCCTTTTCACAAATTGTTGCAAAAGGTAATGTTTATGAAAAATATTTATTGTGCAAACATGAATGAGGGGATTAGAGAAGAATGTACAAATTTTATTATTTTTGTGTTTGGATGGATAACCATTGCCTACGTACCTTTACATGATCAAAACCTCGTAGTTCGGCTAAAAGATTTCCAAAACATGGGTGAATTGATTTTAAAACAAAAGCCCTAAGGTCTTTCGTTATCCACGGGAGAAAACTCAACCTATATAACCACAAGTCCACCATGTGAGAAAAGCTTCAACTTGCTAGTGAGGGACCATGCCCTATAATAAGCAAGGAAGTCTTACAATTCAATCACTAAGGACAAAAGGTGAGATTCGCATCAACCACTAGAATAAATCAAACCTATGGCTAATGTATGAAAACTTATCAAGAAGTGGACTAAGCCACAAAAACAATTGAATGAGTGGAATTGGTCAATTAGAATTATTCACAAAAAGAAGTCAAAGTATGATTAGAATTCAATTCAAAAGAAGTATTGGGAAAATGAAGTTTTGAAAAATCAAAGGCTTAAGGCCTAGGTTTCTAGTTTGAAAAGAAATGAAAATGTTTGCACAATATTTTTCGGGTTTGAATTAACGTGCAAATGGAGGTTTAAAGAACAAAAAGGTGGGAGGTTAAGGGATGCAAAACTTCTTAGGTGTTCACCTCTTGAGATCATATGTAGATGATCCAAGTGATTCCTTTGGAAAAGGCAACAAGCAGATAACAGATAAACAATTGATCAGAAAAAGCCAACATAAATGGAAACCAGATGCCAATCAATGGACTTACACCAGACTCACAAAGCCAAGATGGATACCAGATGCCAATCTATGGACTTACACTAGTCTCACAAAACCAAAATGGATACCAGATGCCAATCAATGGACTTACACCAATCTCACAAAAACAAAGAAAACATGGAAACCAGATACCAATCAATGGATTTACACTAGCCTCACAAAGCAAAGAAAACAAATCCAATAAGCAAGAGGAAACAAGTTGCCAATAAATGGTCTTACACCCGACTCCAAGGAAATGGAATGTCAATCAATGGTCTTAGTCCCAACTCCTACCAGATCACAGGAAACAACTGCCAATAAATGGACTTACAATTGACTCCTCAATGGTCAAAACAAAATGTCACAAAGTATGAACAATGATCATGAAATGATATACAATTAATGCTCAAAGATGAAAACAATGCACAGAGGCACACACAAATAATTATGCACATATGGGCAAACAAGCAAACAAGCAGTCAATTATCACACACTATACACAATCAATAGGCTCAAACAAGGTTAGGCTTTAGTCAAGGGGTCACATTAACCTCGACAAACAAGCCAACTGGAAATGGGTATTTTGAGCTCTTAACCCTGACATTGAGAGTTAGGGTGAAGCAGATGAAATGGAGATGAGGGTTATGCCTCATAGCTCTTATCCCTGGCCTGGGAGACCTTTAATCAAATAGAAGGTGTGGGAGTTCAGAATGAAGGAACTCTTCTCCACAAATGACTGACTCTATGGACAAGATTTTGGGTTTTTTATTCAAAGTGCATCAAC
Source organism: Lathyrus oleraceus (assembly GCF_024323335.1). Lineage (NCBI taxonomy): Eukaryota > Viridiplantae > Streptophyta > Magnoliopsida > Fabales > Fabaceae > Lathyrus > Lathyrus oleraceus. The sequence continues at coordinate 516,513,572 of NC_066584.1, forward strand.
ACATGGTGTGAGCAAAATGAATGACACAGCTGAATAGCAGGGGATGGATTGCACATCCCTTCTATCTGCCAATTGCCTCTTAAGAGGACTTAACCTGCTTGGCACAAAATTAAACAAACAAAAACATGGCCTCTTAAGGAGGGCTTCAGACAGGTGCCTGCCAAAATAACATGACAGGTCTTCCAGACTACATGAAGAATAGGGATTATACCTAAGTGGTATGCCAACCACAAGCAAAGCAAAGCAAAGTTCAAATGAACTTAAAGCAACTTAGGTACCTGTGTAAAAAACTAAACAAATCAGTACAGTATTCAGACAAACAGACAACAGTCAACAACAAACAGACAATCCCAATGTACAACATATAAGCCATAAGGCAAACTCAAGTGAATTGGCATCAACCTACAAAACAACCAAATGTTAGCAATGAATAGCAAATATCAACATTCAAATGATGAAGCAACATCAACCATGGAGATTAAGTGCTTGGTCCTTAAATTCAAAGCTCACATGTAAGTACAAACCACTAGGTCAAAGCCTAGGGTCAAAGGTGAAGAAAAAATTCAAAACAGGAGCTGAAATTCAACACAATGCAACTTCAAACACATATTAACATGTCCTAAAAAGGACCAAAACAAAATCATCAAGCAAATGCATTTCATATGCAAGAGAAGTCAAAGACAATTTCAAAGCTCACAAATAGACATTGAGAATGAAAATTCCAAATCAAAACAGAAATGATTCAAATAATTCTGGAAAAATTCATGAGCATTCAACACATCCAACATGATCATCTTACAAAAAATCAGAAGCATCAAAGATCAATTGGCATGGAAATGAAATTGCACAAGTTGAACAACCAAATGTGTGACACAAATTGTCACACCATGCAAACATGTACATAAAATAGAAATGGCAAATGAGAAAAATGCACAATTAAGCCTCAAACATCCATCAACATGTTAGGAACAATCATGCAAAATTTCAAAGCATTTGGATCAATATCAAGCATTTCACAATAAGATGAATGGAGCAAGGTCACAAATGTACACATGATCACAAAGTCTAGCACAATCCAAAATCCAGCCATGCACAACTTCGAAATTTAACATCATCAAATAGAGGACATCTCAATGAACAAGTAGCAAAAAACCAGGTATTTTTTGGAGCATTTTTCAATTTTATATGATTTTTTGAAGTTGGATAATAAAATGAAAATCAAAATGATCACATGTACAAAATATGGAGGGAAATGGCATATAGGTGAAAACATTTGAAAATATTGCTTGCGCCAGGAATCGAACTACGTTGCATTTTAAAAGAAGCGCGCGCCACAATGAGAGACATTCGTTTCATTAAACGACGTGGAAGGTCAGCGCTAATGTGGCAAGGTCAGCACAAATGAGGACCAATCAATCTGCTATGCAAGCGCGCATGTGGCGTCTGAGTGGGACCAAACCCTAGCTAGCGTCAGCATGAACCAGGCGGACGCAAGACCGTCACTAGGATGAAGAACATCATCTTCCTCACGAAGATGATGATGAACAGGAACAATGTCCAGAATTTTTTTCCAGAATTCTGAAATCCTTATATCATTTTAAAGCTCTTTCCATGGAGATCATAGATCAAGTAATATCTAAGCTTAATTCAACAAGATCAATGAGAATCGACGAAAAGAAGATTGGTGCACAAAACTTGAATCACACATATCTCAGTCAATAATGCATCATTTCACATGAAATTTAGCTCAGAATCATCAGCAAAGAGAGATCTACAAGAACATGCTAATGAATTGCAAAATTATGAGATTCGAAACTTGACCTCTTGAAGAGCAGATTCTTGAAAATGCACAATCCAAAGCCTTGAATGATCCAAATCCAATCCAGAACACTTGTAATGATGTTTGATGAAGAAAAGGAAGCTTGAAAACGTGTAGATCTATCTCACCAAACAACTTCCATTTTCACCTTCATGAACTTGCTACACTTGATTCTTGCACGAATTCCACAATCCAAAGCTTGATCTGCACTATATCAAAGCCAGAGAACAAGAATATGAAATAAAATTGCAATGTTATTTGAAGAAAATTTGAATTATGCTTGAGAGAATATTTTGGAGGGAGAGAGAATTTGGATCTAGAAATGGTGAAAAATGATTAACCTCTTTGAAATTCTGTTAGGTTTTAGTATTTATATGCTCTCTTAATCACATTCCTAATCCACACTTAATTGAAATTAGGCAAAATAAGGTGTTTGGCAAAATTTCAAAAATGCATGGTGCATGGACTAATCCACGTGAACAGTGCCATATACATGGTCAAAGTCACTCAAAATCCTTTTTTAAACACATTGGCAATGGTAGAAAGTTCTCATGATGCACCATTTTTGAATTTTCAAGTTTCCCTCCAAAATTGACTTGAATGCACAAATGATTATATGATGGAAATTCATGCAATGTGATTGATGTTTTGGAAACTTCATGTCATGACAAGCAATTTAGAAAAAGAGGCACCAAATTTGGAGTTATGAATCAAAAGATATGGCCATTTGAAGTTCCAAGCACACTTGGCAATGATTGGATCATATCTCCTCAACCATTCATCAGATGCTCATGATCTTGGACTTTTTGAAAATGGGAGAGAGAGGTCTTCAACTTTCATGATGGACAAAATTTCATTTGAAGCTTCTTTGGTGTTGGAAAGTTGAGTTGAAGTTGGATCAAAAACTTGCCATTTTTGGAAAGTTGAAATTATAGGTCACTTTCCATTTTTGGAAACTTTTGACTTGACTTCAAATTCTTCAACATTGATGTTTGACATGATGAATAAGCATGATTTGAACATGAATGGGATGAAGAAACTCAATTTCTCAATTCAAAACCCACAGTTGATTTTTCAGTTGACTGCATTGGTCCTTAGATGACCTGAAAATGTCCTGATGAATTTGGGGCTTTTTCCACTTGGGAATTTGCTCCAAAATGAACCTATAGTTCACATAAGCTCCATGTAATGATCACATGATCCATATCTCAATGGAAACTTCATCTCTTGCACAAAGGATTCACTTGAATTGCCTTGACCTGTTGACTGCTTAAGCTGCAAGTAACAAAGGTTAATGACATATTTTTGTACATTTTGGTTAGTGATCAAAAGAAAAGCAATGATATACAAATGCAAGCAATGCTTGGTGATCAAGAACCATTCTCAAAGAGATCCCACCCACAGGGAAGGAAGCAAGGTGTCCAATGATCCTTGAGGCAATGCAATGTTATGATATGATGCCATGAGGGATCTTAGGGACAAAATTAGGGTCTTACAGATGCCCCTATTTAAGGTCATTCTAGCCGGAGAAGTGAAGGTTAAAATCTTCATCTCGACGCGGTAGAATGGGCTTAAATAACAATAATGAGACAAATTTTGGTCCCTAAGAGACCTCATGATGCAGATGTATGCATGTAAAGACAAACAAACTCTGTGGGGAAATATGGATCCACAAAAAGGAAAAGACAATCCATCGGAGTAATACACTCTCCAGGAACAGAGACTCTAACAGGACTCTCATGGGGATAAGAAAAGACTGCGTGAGCAGGACACGACTCTAAATTAGGAAAAAAGAACTAGACACTGCGTGAGCAGGACACGACTCGACTAGAGACCTCACTGGGGAAAAGAAATTTCCAAAGGGAATGAATCCAATGGAAAGACTCAAGCTGACTCAAAGATGCATGTATTGGGGGAACCACACCAATACAGCAAAACTATCCACAAAGGATACTTCGGATAAAAATCCGGATTCGGACTGGGGAAAGATTCACACAGAACCTCCCTGCCGGGAAAAACTGCATAGATTGGGGAAAATGCCAATACAGCAAAAGGGTAAAAAACACAACAGAAACTCCACCGGGGAATATCTAACAAAGAGACTCTCCTGGGGAAAATCTGCAAGATGAGGTGTTACCGGTTACTGGGTAACAAGCTCAAAGAGACATGTGATCTGAACATCGGTTACTGGGTGAAAGAACAACAAGCTCAGGAAGAAAGAATATCTAAGACCGATATAAGGGTGAGAGATATCAATCAACCAAACATCTGAGGAAGACCTGAAAAAGGTACATCAACTCAGGAAAATCTGACTCCGCAAGGGACCAAGGTCATAATAGGGAGCAGAAAAGGAAGGAACACCAGGGATACCGGTTACTGGGTATATAATAGGTGACCGACCAAAGCGTGAATTGGTATATATGCCAAAACACTCATCATCCGAAAGGAGGGCTTGAAAAAGCAAATCGACTTACAGGATGGACATTCGACTCCGTAACGGGAAAACGAATCTTACTCAAATGGTGAAGGGCAAAAGGCTTCAACCAAAGAGCGCATGAGATATAATATCCATTACCGTCAGAACGTGGATAGTATACTCGCATGGAAGGAACACCAGGGATACCGGTTACTGGGTATATAATAGGTGACCGACCGGAAAGAGAAACAATCGTTACCAACAACAACAGGGTAAACGAAAGATAACTCACTGGGGATAAATTTCAAGCATCCGACAATTATCCAAGAGACATACCACCGGTTACTGGGAGATACGCTCAAAAAGGAGAAATGAATATTCGATTCCGCAAAAGGAATACGAATCTTACTCGACTGAGGAAACACAACAGGCTTCGACTCAAGAGTGCATGAGATATATTATCCATTACAGTCAGAACGTGGATAATACACTCGCATGGAAGATTATCCACAACCGGTTACTGGGTAAATAAAGGATAAATCAACCGAAAAGAAAGGCATCGGGATACCAAAACTAGGTATATAAAGATGACCGATCAAAGGGAGCAACAATCATTACCAATCAAACGGGTAAATGAAAGAAGACTCACTGGGGAAGCATTGATACAAAAATCAATGATCCGGGGAACAAATCACTGGCAAACGGTGAAAGGACCCACTGAGGATAAAATTGCTAGCATATGGCAATTATCCACAAAAAGATTTGCTGGGGATACAAGTGCTTACTCGGAGCAATTACCCAGAAGAGGGAATACCAACATCGAATACTGGATGAGGATAACCACAAAGAGCAACCATCATCGGTTAGGATGAACAACAAGGTTAACTCTGCAAAGGGGAGAACAAAGGATTTACAACTACCGACTACTGGGTAGAAGACCAAAGACTCTGGCTGAGGAAACAAGAGGTTTACCACTACCGACTACTGGGTAGAAAACCAAAGACTCAGCTGAGGATAGGATGAAATAATTGCCGGTTACTAAGCAATTATCCAACTATTCCACAAGGAATCACAAACTCCGCTAGGGAGACAACAACAACAAAGGATTTACGACTACCGAATACTGGGTAGAAAACCGCAAAATCCGCCATCAACCAGGATGAACCACAAAGGTTACCTCTGCTAGGGGATGAAAGTAGGATTTATAACTACCGAATACTGGGTAGAAAACCAAGAAGATAGGACTTATAACTACCGAATACTGGGTAGAAGTCACAACTCTGATGAGGATAAAAAAGGATTAGGGTTTACAACTACCGAATACTGGGTAGAATACCAAAACTTCTGCGTGGGGAGCAAGGAAATAGGATTTACAACTACCGAATACTGGGTAGAAAACCAACGACACTTGCCGAGAAATAAAAGCTCACAACCACAGATTCCACAAAGGGAAAAGGGTACATAGGGTTTACAACTACCGGTTACTGGGTAGAAAACCACAAAGGATAGGACTTACAACTACCGGTTACTGGGTAGAGGCCCAACAAACTCCGTTGGGGATAAGATGAACTATTGCCGGTTACTGGGCAATTTATTCATTTATTCCACAGGGAAGCACAAGAGACAGTTGCAAAAAGGCCAATTTAGGATCAATCCAAAAAGGCAAATTGAATCAAGACTCATCCTAATGAGGATAGAACTCAATAGGAAAAACCCATCCCAATATATGTGTTGGGAGGAAACAGAAAAAACCGTCATCCACGAGGATATATCTCAGTGGGGAACTGCAGAAGGAAAGACAGACACTTTCTGCTTATGGGGCTGACTCTATATTGAGAGATTAAACACCCGACATCTGCTTGGGGAGATCTACTGGAGAGATCTATATCACCAATCAGCAGGAAATAACAAACAAAAGATATATGGCAAAAATGCAACATGAATATCTGAATGTTGAAAGTATGCATGAATATGCGTGATTTATGTTTGATGAATGCTGACAAAACAGACATTTCTAACACAAACATGTCCAGGAATCAAACGCCCGGTACTACACTTCCAGAGGAAAATCCAAGAAATCCAAATGGAGAGCCAATCTGCCGGAGACCTGAATGCTAAAAGCAAAGATCTGCTAGGAAAAATCCAGAGATATCAAGAAATCACAAAATCTCTGAACGATGGATCATCAAACAAACCAACCGGGGAACAGAAGTTCACAACAGGAAGAAACTGCCACGAAAGCAACTCTGTTGGGGAAGTAGAGAAATCACGAGGTTTCTGCAGGGGAATCATCAGTCTCAACTGAGAAAAGGGACTCACTGCACAAGTGAAAACTGCCATGAAAGCAACTCCAAACAACTCTCCTGGGGAAAAACCCACTGAGGGAGAAAAGATCACACAAGTAGATTCTGCCACACAAGCCACTCTACTGGGGATCAAAACATCAGGAAATCACCCAATCTCTGCAGGGGAGTAATCATCAAATACAATCCACCACACCACAAAGCTACTGGGGATTTATCTGAGGCAGAGAAGGAGAAACTGGGGATCAACCACCAAATACTGAACCTTCCAAAAGGAAAACCACAACTGCTGAGGAGGAAAGAATCACCGCTCTGCTGAAGGGAAAAGAGGTGAAAACCTCAACAAAACACTCTGATGGGGAGAGATAGCATAGATGAAGTACATCATACCAACAACTCCGCTGAGGATCTACCCGAGGAAAATGACGAAGTACCGGGATGTCAACCATGCTGGGGAGAGAATATTGCTGGGGAAGAAAATAAAGTCTTCAACAAGCACTCTGAGTGAGGAGGAGTCATAACAAAGGCTCTGCTCAACAAAATCTGTTCGGGGGGAAAATCCCAACAAACACCCTGCTCAGGGAACACAAAATCTCAACAGAAGCTTTGCTCGGGAGGAAAACCCCCAACAACAATCTGGAGAAAGAGGATACAGCCATGCCAGGAATATGAACAAAAGTCTTATCTTGTTGGAAATCATGCCACCCTTGGGAGAGCACCGAGAAATTCTTAAGTATCCTTTTATCATTGTGAATGTTCACTTTGTTTAAAACAATTTTGAAAAATTATTTGTTTGTTTAAAACAATGACATTTTATCAATTAAAACATGAAAAACATTTGTTGAATTGAAACAAATAAGAGTGCAAATAATTGGATAAAAGCTCAAATTTATTTGATGGAATGGTAGTCTGCAAATGGCAAGACTCCATAGATCTGTACAAATTTGAAATCGGTGATATATATTGGAAGAGGGCTACATTGAACATAATGACCATTTCTCTACCAATTTGAATCCGATGTATTCGAAGCTTCAGTTGACGATGACTGAGCGAGAATCTCTGACGAAAAGACAGTTGTGGAACAAAAAGTCTTGTCAGGATGCAATTACTTGCCAAATCCCTAATTTTTGCCTAGATTGCCCCAGGGTGAGGTACTCAATCTAGCGGGATGCAAATATTCTTTTTTATGTCTCTAATTTTTGCCTGGATCGCCCTTTCGGGTTACCCACCGAGACGCTCATTTTTGCCTAAGCCGCTCTTTCGGATTTTCAACTTAGCGAGCTATTCTGTTTTTCTTTTTTATCTTCTTCTTTTTTTTAGGCAAAGTATTTCTTGACTGCATCTGAATTCACAGGACAAGTGAAATCCTCCCCATCCATAGTTGTGAGCATCAAAGCACCGCCTGAAAAGGCTCTCTTGACAACATATGGACCTTCGTAGTTTGGAGTCCACTTGCCCCTGGAATCGGGCACGAAAGACAAGACTTTCTTGAGCACGAGGTCACCTTCTCAAAACACACGAGGCTTGACCTTCTTATCGAATGCTTTCTTCATTCTCTGCTGATATAACTGACCATGACACATGGCAGTTAATCGCTTCTCTTCAATCAAATTCAGTTGGTCATAACGACTCTGAATCCATTCAGCATCAGTCAACTTGGCTTCCATCAAGACTCGCATTGATGGGATCTCCACCTCTACTGGGAAAACAGCCTCCATGCCATAAACAAGAGAGAAAGGGATTGCCCCTGTTGAAGTGCGGACAGATGTACGATATCCATGCAAAGCAAATGGCAACATCTCAGGCCAATCTTTGTACGTAACTGTTATCTTCTGGATAATCTTCTTGATATTCTTATTAGCAGCTTCAACAGCCCCATTCATCTTAGGTCTTTAAGGAGAGTAATTATGGTGTGCAATCTTGAACTCAGTGCACAACTCTTCCATCATCTTATTATTCAAGTTAGATCCATTATCAGTAATGATCTTATCAGGCACACCATAACGGCATATCAGCTGATTCTTGGTAAACTTCACGACCACTTGCCTGGTCACATTCGCATATGATGCGGCTTCAACCCATTTGGTGAAGTAATCAATTGCTACGAGAATAAAGCTGTGTCCGTTGGACGCTTCCGGTTCAATCATGCCGATCATGTCGATTCCCCACATAGAGAAAGGCCATGGTGATGAAATCACATTCAGAAGTGTCGGAGGAATATGAATCTTATCCGCGTAAATCTGACACTCGTAGCATCTCTTCACATATTTGCAGCAGTCAGACTCCATTGTCAGCCAATAGTAGCCTGCTCTCAACATCTTTCTAGCCATGGCATGTCCATTGGAATGAGTACCAAATGAACCCTCATGGACCTCAGTCATCAACAGGTTTGCTTCGTGTCTATCCACGCATCTGAGCAAAACGATGTCATAATTTCTCTTGTACAACACTTCACCACTGAGGTAGAAACTTCCTGACAACCTTCTCAAAGTTTTCCTATCTTTCACAGATGCCCCAGGCGGGTAGACCTGGTTCTGGAGGAAATTCTTGATATCAAAATACCAAGGCTTGTCATCATTCACTTCTTCAACTGCAAATACGTGAGCTGGTCTATCCAAGCGCATCACGGTGATATTGGGAACTTCATTCCAATACTTGACTACAATCATTGAAGCAAGCGTAGCAAGAGCATCTGCCATCCGATTATCCTCTCGAGGAATATGATAAAAGTCAACTTCTGTAAAGAACGTTGAAATCCTCCTCGCATAATCTTTGTACGGAATGAGACTGGGTTGATTCGTCTCCCATTCACCCTTGATCTGATTGGCAACTAGGGCCGAATCACCATACACATCAAGATGCTTGATCCTCCGTCCGATGCATTCTTCCAATCCCATAATACAGGCTTCGTACTCAGCCACATTATTCGTGCATTTGAAAGTTAGCCTTGCTGTAAAAGGAATATGTATGCCCTGAGGAGTAAGGATTACTGCCCCAATTCCATTTTCGTACTAATTTACAGCGCCATCAAACACCATCGTCCACCTAGAACCAGGTTCTGGACCTTCATCAAGTGTAGGCTCATCACAATCTTTCATTTTTAAATACAGAATCTCCTCGTCTGGGAAGTCGTACTGAACAAACTAATGATCCTCAATCGGCTGATGTGCCAAGTGGTCAGCCAAGATACTACCTTTGATAGCTTTCTGAGCTCGATACTCGATATCATACTTAGACAACAACATCTGCCAACGGGAAATCCTCCCAGTTAAAGCAGGCTTCTCGAAGATATACTTGATTGGATCCATTCTGGATATCAACCAAGTTGTATGATTTATCATGTACTGGCGTAAACGCTTAGTAGCCCAAGCTAAAGCATAGCACGACTTCTCAAGCATTGAGTATCGAGACTCACAATCAGTGAACTTCTTACTCAGGTAGTAAATAGAAGATTCTTTCTTTCCCGATTCGTCTTGCTGACCGAGTACACAACCCATCGAGTCTTCAAGAACAGTCAAATACATGATCAGAGGTCTTCCTTCTACAGGCGGAGACAAGATCAGAGGTTCAGACAGATACTCTTTGATACTATCGAAAGCTTTCTGGCAATCCTCGGTCCAATCATGAGACTGATCTTTCCGGAGGAGCTTGAATATCGGCGCACATGTGGCAGTCATGTGGGATATAAATCTGGAAATATAGTTCAAGCGACCAAGAAAACCTCGGACTTGCTTTTCAGTTTTGGGTGCATGCATCTCTTGTATTGCTTTGACCTTTGCAGGATCCACCTCAATACCTCTTTCGCTGACAACGAAACCCAATAACTTGCCGGAACGGACTCCAAATGTACATTTGTTCGGATTCAGACGAAGCCTGTACTTCCCCAAACGCTGAAAAAGTTTCAACAAATGCTCAACATGTTCAACTTCCGTCCTCGACCGAGCAATCATATCATCAACATAGACCTCTATCTCCTTGTGCATCATATCATGAAACAAGGTAGTCATAGCTCGTTGATACGTGGCTCCGGCGTTCTTCAAACCGAAGGGCATCACTCGATAACAGAATGTTCCCCAAGGTGCGATGAATGTTGTCTTCTCCATACCCTCGGGTGCCATTTTAATTTGATTATATCTGGAAAATCCGTCCATAAACGAAAAGACTTTGAATTTAGCTGTATTGTCTACCAACATATCAATGTATGATAGAGGGAAATCATCTTTCGGACTAGCTTTATTCAAATCTCTGTAATCAACACACATATGGACTTTTCCGTCTTTCTTGGGCACATGCACAATGTTGGCCACCCATAGAGGATATGTAGAATTCACCAGAAACCCCACATCAATTTGCTTCTGTACTTCCTCTTTGATCTTCACTGCCATATCTGGATGAGTTCTTCTGAGCTTCTACTTCACAGGCATGCACTCAGGCTTCAAAGGCAGGAAATGTTGCACAATATCTGTATCTAGACCCGACATGTCTTCATACGACCAAGAAAAGATATCGGAATATTCTCGTAGCAAACTAATCAACCCCTTCTTGACAGACTCTTCAAGGAGTGCCCCAATCTTCACCATCCGAACACAATCTTCAGACCCCAAGTTGACTGTTTCCAGATTCTCAAGGTGCGGCTGAATGATCTTCTCTTCGTGCTCAAGGAGACGGGTAATCTCATCAGGAATCTCTTCACCATCATCTTCCTCTGCCTCGAATACAGGGAATTCAAAATTGGGAGATGGCGTTGGATCATTATCTTCAATGGGTTTTAGAATCAACCTGCATAATGATTTTGGATAATAAAAAAACTTCAGAATTTAAACAAACAAATCATTAAGCAGATGAAAAGATTGCTTTTATTCTTGTTTTTAGGTTTTTTTGTGATCACCGATTTCATGCAAAAGCAAAAAGTGAAAACAAATGGAAAAACAAATGTTTAACATGAATTCATTGAATGAAATATCATTGTATAAATGCTGCCAACAATGTCATCACTTCTCCTTTTGGCATGGGAGAAGGGTTTTTAACCAAAGTGAACATATTACGCTGACTTATGAATGACCGTAGGAACATCCACAACGACCCAATTGTGGCAGATCCCGCCAGGGATAACAAAGTTGCCAGTATCCTCTGCATCCTCTTCTAGAATAGCAGCAGCTTCTTCAACTCGATCGGCGTGGATGAAACCTCCACTCTTGAACAACCCTTTCTCATTGAAGACCCCAAATGAAAAGCCAATGCCAGCCCGGGACTTGTTATCTTCAAGCTCAATCATTTTTCCTAAACCACCAACTGCACCACATTCAATGGCCAGTTTTGCATCTCGATAGGAAGCAAATGAAAGAGACTTCTTCTCAATCGGCTCAGCAATGGATAAAGCTTGGAAAGGCGTTCCAACTTCATCCTCATCATCAATATATGAGAAAGAAGATAAGTGGCTAACCAGGAGAGCCTTTTCTCCCCCTACCACAACCAGTTTCTTATTCTTAACGAATTTCAGCTTCTGGTGTAGGGTGGATGTCACAGCGCCAGCCTCATGAATCCATGGTCTACCAAGGAGACAACTATAAGATGGGTGGATATCCATAACCTGAAAGGTAATTTGGAAATCACTTGGTCCAATCTTGATCGGGAGATCAACTTCCCCAATCACGGTCTTACGCGACCCATCGAAAGCTTTCACAATAACACCACTCTGCCTCATGGGAGGCCCTTGATATGACAATCTAGAAAGAGTGGTCTTCGACAATACATTCAAAGATGACCCAGTTTCCACCAACACGTTGGACATGGCGTCGCTCTTGCAATTCATGGATATATGTAAAGCCATGTTGTGGTCTCTTCCCTCCTCAGGGAGATCAGCGTCACAGAAACTCAAAGTGTTGCAAGCAGTAATATTTGCAACGATACTGTCAAACTGTTCAATAGTGACGTCGTGATCGACATAAGCCACGTCCAGAACTTTCTGCAGAGCCTCCCTATGGGGTTCTAAATTCAGCAGCAACGATAACACGGAGATTTTGGACGGCGTTTGTAGATGCTGGTCTACAACGTTGTACTCACTCTTCTTGATGAGCCTCAACATCTCATCACAGTCTTCATTCACAGTGCCACTAGGGCCAACAGAAGAAGTAAGAGTCTTTTGTACAGAGGAGGGTTTTGCAACAGCAAGTGCCAGGTTCGGAGGATTCACAGCATTCCCTACCGGACGCTCAACAGAGTCAGCCTTAGCCTGAGGCTTCGGCGCTGAAAATACACGACCACTACGGGTCAGTCCGCTCACATCAGCAATGTTAACAACAGAGGATGAAGGCAAAGGAACTTCTTTCCCATCTTCCACAGCAACAACATTATAGCGGAATGGAACTGCTTTATCTGAAGAATAAGGCACAGGACCTGCAGGCTTGATAATCAGAGAAGGAGAAACCTTTTGCTTGTTACCATCATAACGAATGACAACAGGCTCAGGTATCTTGAACACATGAGAAATCACATTCACCTCTGGTTCGTCTTCATCAACATTTCTGTTCTGAAGAATCTCAATAGTTCTATCATCTAGCAACTTTTGCAAGTCTCTACGCACTTGACGGCAACCCAGACGATTGACAGAGCAGATACGGCATTTGTCATGGTCATGCTCCATATGACTGTAATCACACAGTAGACGATGCAACTCAACCAATGACTGTCGAATATGACTTACATATTTGACCTTGTATTTGCCAGGGCAACCCTGAACCATGTTAACCGACTTCCCATGCTCGGGCAATGGGTTCTTCGTAACATTGGGGCCTGAGTCCTCAAAGCTCAGAATGCCGCACCTCATAAGGTCTTGAACCTTAGTCTTCAGCGGATATAAATTGTCCACATTATGACCGGGAGCACCCGAATGATAAACACAATGCTGGTCGGGCTTGTACCACCATTGAGGGTTAGCAGGTACAGCCGGAGGATCCCTAGGAGTAATCAATTTCCGCTATATTAAAGAGGGATATAGCTCTGCGTATGATATTAGAATCGGATCGAAAGTGATCTTCTTCCTTTCATAACTCGAATTAGCTTGATTACTGTTGCGAGGTTGATAAGCCTGCTGCTGAGGGCGATGATGTTGCTGATACTGTTGAGGTTGTTGTTGATTGTGCTGCTGATGCTGATATTGCTGATTATCACGGAAGACAGGTGCTATATGAGCCACCTGATGCTGGTTGCTGGCATGACGCACATGCTTCCTCTTGGCAGAGGGTCTTCTTGGTTTAGCATGGGACTGCACAACATGTGCTTCCCCGTCTTTCTTCTTCGCAAACGCCCCATACCGCTTGCTTGAAGAGCCTTCATCCTTGGATAAACGTCCTTCATGGACTCCTTCCTCCAATCGCATCCCCATGTTCACCATTTCAGTGAAATCAGAGGGAGCACTAGCGATCATCCGCTCATAGTAAAATGAACTCAAAGTCTTCAAAAAGATCTTGGTCATCTCTTTCTCTTCCAGCGGAGGAGTAATCTGAGCTGCTAGCTCTCGCCACCTCTGGGCGTACTCCTTAAATGTCTCTTTGTCCTTCTGGGACATGGCTCTAAGCTGATCACGATCGAGAGCCATATCCGCGTTGTATTTATACTGCTTGACGAAGGCTTCACCAAGATCATTGAAGGAACGAATGTTTGCACTATCCAGGCTCATATACCACCGAAGTGCCGCACCGGACAAACTATCCTAGAAGTAATGAATCAGCAATTGATCATTATCCGTTTGAGTAGACATTTTCCTGGCGTACATAACCAGGTGACTGAGCGGGCAGGTGTTCCCCTTATACTTCTCAAAGTTTGGGACTTTGAATTTGACAGGTATTTTCACACCGGGAACCAAGCATAATTCAGCAGCAGATTTACCGAACAAATCCTTTCCTCTAAGGGTCTTCAATTCCTTGCGGAGTTCAAGAAATTGGTCGTTCATAGCGTCCATCTTCTCATTAACATCTGGGCCCTCAGACGGCTCAGAATGATAGATGGTGTCGTCAACCCTAGGCATGGTATGCACGACAGGAGGAGGCATCGCAATGACCGGGCTAGATGCCGGCATGGAAGCAAATGTTGGAGCTGGAAGATCAGGCATAAAACCTGGAGGCATACCCCACGGAAACCCATGGCTGGCACAAAATGGGCACTAGCAGCTGGCACTGTTGACGAAGCAACCTCAAAAATAACAGTCCTCTGGGGAGGAGTTGCAGGCATCGGAGACGGTTGATTCTGAGCAGCTAAGAATTGCTCCATCAGAGCAGTGAGTCTGGCGACTTCATCTTTCAGCTCTCGGTTCTCTTGCTCGAGATGATCCATCACTCTTGCAGAGTTGGCTCTGGTGTAGTACCGATGAGTCAGCTTGTCTTCAAAATAAATGAAGAGCACAGAGTTAGGCCACAGACAAGAAGACCAGAACAAACACCTGCTTATGCAAAATGATGCATGCACACATGATTTATTTTTATTTTTCAAAGGAACTTTTAGGGTATTATTTGCAATTTTGAATACTTAAGCATTTAATCGCATATGGAAAACATTTCATAAAATATATTTAAACAAAGAAGTACAGCATTGTCAATTATTACAAGAGAAAAGGAAAATAAACATTCTATGGATCCCTAGAAGCTCGGGATGCTGGAAGATAAGCTGCACGAAGCCTCTTAATCTCTCTCACGTATGCTGCTTCCATATCCGCCTTATCTTTTGCGAGCCTGTCATACCTTCTTTTCCAGAACTTAGAAGACTGAGAAAGTAGAGAAGTCCAAGTATCGTCAGGATCATCAATGACCTGATGCTCAAGAAACTCGATCATGGCATCTTTCTCCTTGAGCTGTTGAAGCAACTCTTCTCTTTCACGGATCCAGGCACGTGAAAGGTCTTCGTCTCTCAACTCCTCTACATCTTGGTTAGGGAGGGTTGAAGGTCCAACCACAACCAACGGTGTAGGTCTCGGAAAATCATATGGCATGAGATACTCAAATGCTCTCTTCCTGACCCAAGCAGTGTATGGCTCCAAAGCTATGCAGTTCTTCGGACCCAACTCACTTCTACCCTTCTTGTGAATCTTGCGCCAAGCACGGATCATCCTGGCTTTCAGGCCTTGGGGATCTTTACCCTCCTGAAAGAACACACCTTCTAACAGAATGTTATTAGGTTTATCCTTTAGGGGGAACCCAAGCTGACGACGTGCTAATATAGGGTTGTAGCTAATTCCACCACATGTACCAAGAAGAGGCACATTGGAGAATTCACCACAAGAGTCAATAATCTGAACACCGTCATATGCACGATCATACCAAGAGATATCATCATTAGTGAGAGACATGAGTCTCGTAGACCACCGTAGACATCCCTTGTTCTCCTTGAAAGCGACCGTCTGAGGTAAGTGAGAAATAAACCACTTATACAACAGAGGCAAACAACACACAATAACACCACCACCCTTCGCATTCCTCAGATGCAAAGAGACATAGGTATCACCCAACAGAGTCGGAACGAGATTAAGAACAGAGAAGATCCTAATAGCGTTCACATCCACAAATTTGTCGATGTTGGGGAACAATACCAATCCATAGATGAGAAGCACAAATATGGCTTCAAAGGCATCCTCACTCATGGCCTTCCCATAAACGGTAGCTTGAGCGATGAGGAACTCAGAAGAGAGACCTTGAATTCCACCTTTGGTAGTCATATGAGCTTTAACCAAGGATTCATCTATGTGCAACAAGTCTGCGATCTCTCGAGAAGTAGGAATATTCTCCAAGCCACTGAACGGCCCCTGATCCAGAATCGGAATACCCACGAGATGCGCATACTCCTCCAGGGTGGGCAACAACTGAAAGTCTGGAAAAGAGAAGCAGTGATACAGAGGATCATAGAACTGAACTAGAGTACCCATCAATTATTCATCAACCTGAGTAGTCAGCAGAGGCAGAAGCTTCCCATAACGAGCTTTGAAACCCAAGGGATCTAATACATAAGATGTCAGATTCCTTAACTCTTTCAAGTCGGGCTGTCTAAAGCTGTACTTCTTTGTATGCCTTTTTTGTCTTTCCATATCTGAAAATTTTGCAAATAAACCCCTTAAGTTCCTTGAAAATTTTCTTTTTTTTTCTGATGATATGGATGCGGATGAATGCATGAATACATGAATGCAACAATCACACTCAAGGATCAAGCAAAGCACACCAGACAAAGGTCATGGGATGGTTCGTATCATCCTTAATATCAATCATCCATTTTGGTGGATTATGGTTTTCACCTTATCGACACCCAAGTTCCATTGATATTAACGATATTACGAACGATTCAAACCTCCTTAATATCAATCATCCGTTTTGGTGGATTATGGTTTACATCTTATCAACACCCAGGTTCCACTGATATTAAGGTTGTCCGAACGGAACAACCATGAATCACGGGTTTGTTGTGAGTCACGAGCATGGAGTCTCGGTTAAGAACCACCCAAAGGGAGTGTACTATGGTTTAAACCTATCGAACATGTTCTACCAGAGGTTCCCATAGTCATCATCCCATCTTTCGAATATTATCGGAGGAACAAATACTCGTATTCCAAAAATATTCTCAAGAGAGACTCTTATGAGTGTAGTATCGCGTAACAATCGTATCAGATCTTACATCTGAACGACCTCCGCACTACGTCCTAAAAATAAGCCAAGATGGGCTTGGTAAACTAAGGTCCTTGGCTTCTAAGGCACATGATTGGAAGAATAATGCCTAACCACAAATAACTTGTGTGACATTATTAACCCAACATGACCTCCACCAAGTGAATGGACTCGCAAGTCAACTTGCTAAGGAATAACTCCACATAAATCGACGAGACTATGCCATTCTCCTATCATAAGGTGCACTCGAGTTCGGGTATAGAACTCATCTCACAGATCACCAAAGCAAGCAAGCAATTGATATATCAAGCAAATCAATCATTACACACAATACATTCATCCCAAATTTGCACAAAAATATGTCATAAACAATATATCACAATAATTGTGAAAAGTTGGCAAACCCACTAGGAAAGATATCCCCAGCAGAGTCGCCACTTTTCTGTAGCGGTGTATTCATCACTTTATGATTTATTGATTAAACCGAAAGCAAAACATACAAGATAGAGTCGCCACCGCACTTTTATTTATCCAAAGGAATGGCTAAAAAGTGAACAAAAGCCTAAGAAGTTTTGCAAAGAAAACTAATAAAAGGGGTACAGAGATCTGGGTAAGGGGGTAATTATGCAAAGGGAAGGTGTTAGGCACCCAAAGCATCCTAGGTACTCCTAGGGAACCCTTTTCACAAATTGTTGCAAAAGGTAATGTTTATGAAAAATATTTATTGTGCAAACATGAATGAGGGGATTAGAGAAGAATGTACAAATTTTATTATTTTTGTGTTTGGATGGATAACCATTGCCTACGTACCTTTACAGGATCAAAACCTCGTAGTTCGGCTAAAAGATTTCCAAAACATGGGTGAATTGATTTTAAAACAAAAGCCCTAAGGTCTTTCGTTATCCACGGGAGAAAACTCAACCTATATAACCACAAGTCCACCATGTGAGAAAAGCTTCAACTTGCTAGTGAGGGACCATGCCCTATAATAAGCAAGGAAGTCTTACAATTCAATCACTAAGGACAAAAGGTGAGATTTACATCAACCACTAGAATAAATCAAACCTATGGCTAATGTATGAAAACTTATCAAGAAGTGGACTAAGCCACAAAAACAATTGAGTGAGTGGAATTGGTCAATTAGAATTATTCACAAAAAGAAGTCAAAGTATGATTAGAATTCAATTCAAAAGAAGTATTGGGAAAATGAAGTTTTGAAACATCAAAGGCTTAAGGCCTAGGTTTCTAGTTTGAAAAGAAATGAAAATGTTTGCACAATATTTTTCAGGTTTGAATTAACGTGCAAATGGAGGTTTAAAGAACAAAAAGATGGGAGGTTAAGGGATGCAAAACTTCTTAGGTGTTCACCTCTTGAGATCATATGTAGATGATCCAAGTGATTCCTTTGGAAAAGGCAACAAGCCGATAACAGATAAACAGTTGATCAGAAAAAGCCAACATAAATGGAAACCAGATGCCAATCAATGGACTTACACCAGACTCACAAAGCCAAGATGGATACCAGATGCCAATCTATGGACTTACACTAGTCTCACAAAACCAAAATGGATACCGGATGCCAATCAATGGACTTACACCAATCTCACAAAAACAAAGAAAACATGGAAACCAGATACCAATCAATGGATTTACACTAGCCTCACAAAGCAAAGAAAACAAATGCAATAAGCAAGAGAAAACAAGTTGCCAATAAATGGTCTTACACCCGACTCCACGGAAATGGGATGCCAATCAATGGTCTTAGTCCCAACTCCTACCAGATCACAGGAAACAACTGCCAATAAATGGACTTACAATTGACTCCTCAATGGTCAAAACAAAATGTCACAAAGTATGAACAATGATCATGAAATGATATACAATTAATGCTCAAAGATGAAAACAATGCACAGAGGCACACACAAACAATTATGCACATATGGGCAAACAAGCAAACAAGCAGTCTGTTATCACACACTATACACAATCAATAGGCTCAAACAAGGTTAGGCTTTAGTCAAGGGGTCACATCAACCTCGACAAACAGGCCAACTTGAAATGGGTGTTTTGAGCTCTTAACCCTAACATTGAGAGTTAGGGTGAAGCAGATGAAATGGAGATGAGGGTTATGCCTCATAGCTCTTATCCTTGGCCTGGGAGAGCTTTAATCAAATAGAAGGTGTGGGAGTTCAAAATGAAGGAACTCTTCTCCACAAATGACTGACTCTATGGACAAGATTTTAGGTATTTTATTCAAAGTGCATCAACACATGGTGTGAGCAAAATGAATGACACAACTGAATAGCAGGGGATGGATTGCACATCCCTTCTATCTGCCAATTGCCTCTTAAGAGGACTTAACCTGCTTGGCACAAAATTAAACAAACAAAAACATGGCCTCTTAAGGAGGGCTTCAGACAGGTGCCTGCCAAAATAACATGACAGGTCTTCCAGACTACATGAAGAATAGGGATTATACCTAAGTGGTATGCCAACCACAAGCAAAGCAAAGCAAAGTTCAAATGAACTTAAAGCAACTTAGGTACCTGTGTAAAAAACTAAACAAATCAGTACAGTATTCAGACAAACAGACAACAGTCAACAACAAACAGACAATCCCAATGTACAACATATAAGCCATAAGGCAAACTCAAGTGAATTGGCATCAACCTACAAAACAACCAAATGTTAGAAATGAATAGCAAATATCAACATTCAAATGATGAAGCAACATCAACCATGGAGATTAAGTGCTTGGTCCTGAAATTCAAAGCTCACATGTAAGTACAAACCACTAGGTCAAAGCCTAGGGTCAAAGGTGAAGAAAAAAATTCAAAACAGGAGCTGAAATTCAACACAATGCAACTTCAAAAACATATTAACATGTCCTAAAAAGGACCAAAACAAAATCATCAAGCAAATGCATTTCATATGCAAGAGAAGTCAAAGACAATTTCAAAGCTCACAAATAGACATTGAGAATGAAAATTCCAAATCAAAACAGAAATGATTCAAATAATTCTGGAGAAATTCATGAGCATTCAACACATCCAACATGATCATCTTACAAAAAATCAGAAGCATCAAAGATCAATTGGCATGGAAATGAAATTGCACAAGTTGAACAACCAAATGTGTGACACAAATTGTCACACCATGCAAACATGTACATAAAATAGAAATGGCAAATGAGAAAAATGCACAATTAAGCCTCAAACATCCATCAACATGTTAGGAACAATCATGCAAATTTTCAAAGCATTTGGATCAATATCAAGCATTTCACAATAAGATGAATGGAGCAAGGTCACAAATGTACACATGATCACAAAGTCTAGCACAATCCAAAATCCAGCCATGCGCAACTTCAAAATTTAACATCATCAAATAGAGGACATCTCAATGAACAAGTAGCAAAAAACCAGGTATTTTTTGGAGCATTTTTCAATTTTATATGATTTTTTGAAGTTGGATAAAAAATGAAAATCAAAATGATCACATGTACAAAATATGGAGGGAAATGGCATATAGGTGAAAACATTTAAAAATATTGCTTGCGCCAGGAATCGAACTACGTTGCATTTTAAAAGAAGCGCGCGCCACAATGAGACACAGTCGTTTCATTAAACGACGTGGAAGGTCAGCGCTAATGTGGCAAGGTCAGCACAAATGAGGACCAATCAATTTGCTATGCAAGTGCGCATGTGGCGTCTGAGTGGGACCAAACCCTAGCTAGTGTCAGCATGAACCAGGCGGACGCAAGACCATCGCTAGGATGAAGAACATCATCTTCCTCATGAAGATGATGATGAACAGGAACAATGTCCAGAATTTTTTTCCAAAATTCTGAAATCCTTATATCATTTTAAAGCTCTTTCCATGGAGATCATAGATCAAGTAATATCTAAGCTTAATTCAACAAGATCAATGAGAATCGATGAAAAGAAGATTGGTGCACAAAACTTGAATCACACATATCTTAGTCAATAATGCATCATTTCACATGAAATTTAGCTCAGAATCATCAGGAAAGAGAGATCTACAAGAACATGCTAATGAATTGCAAAATTATGAGATTCGAAACTTGACCTCTTGAAGAGCAGATTCTTGAAAATGCACAATCCAAAGCCTTGAATGATCCAAATCCAATCCAGAACACTTGTAATGATGTTTGATGAAGAAAAGGAAGCTTGAAAATGTGTAGATCTAGCTCACCAAACAACTTCCATTTTCACCTTCATGAACTTGCTACACTTGATTCTTGCACGAATTCCATAATCCAAAGCTTGATCTGCACTATATCAAAGCCAGAGAACAAGAATATGAAATAAAATTGCAATGTTATTTGAAGAAAATTTGAATTATGCTTGAGAGAAAATTTTGGAGGGAGAGAGAATTTGGATCTAGAAATGGTGAAAAATGATTAACCTCTTTGAAATTCTGTTAGGTTTTAGTATTTATATGCTCTCTTAATCACATTGCTAATCCACATTTAATTGAAATTAGGCAAAATAAGGTATTTGGCAAAATTTCAAAAATGCATGGTGCATGGACTAATCCACGTGAACAATGCCATATACATGGTCAAAGTCACTCAAAATCCTTTTTTAAACACATTGGCAATGGTAGAAAGTTCTCATGATGCACCATTTTTGAATTTTCAAGTTTCCCTCCAAAATTGACTTGAACGCACAAATGATCATATGATGGAAATTCATGCAATGTGATGGATGTTTTGGAAACTTCATGTCATGGAAAGCAATTTAGAAAAAGAGGCACCAAATTTGGAGTTATGAATCAAAAGATATGGCCATTTGAAGTTCCAAGCACACTTGGCAATGATTGGATCATATCTCCTCAACCATTCATCAGATGCTCATGATCTTGGACTTTTTGAAAATGGGAGAGAGAGATCTTCAACTTTCATGTTGGAAAAAATTTCATTTGAAGCTTCTTTGATGTTGGAAAGTTGAGTTGAAGTTGGATCAAAAACTTGCCATTTTTGGAAAGTTGAAATTATAGGTCACTTTCCATTTTTGGAAACTTTTGACTTGACTTCAAATTCTTCAACATTGATGTTTGACATGATGAATAAGCATGATTTGAACATGAATGGGATGAAGAAACTCAATTTCTCAATTCAAAACCCACAGTTGATTTTTCAATTGACTGCATTGGTCCTTAGATGACCTGAAAATGTCCTGATGAATTTGGGGCTTTTGCCACTTGGGAATTTGCTCCAAAATGAACCTATAGTTCACATAAGCTCCATTTAATGATCACATGATCCATATCTCAATGGAAACTTCATCTCTTGCACAAAGGATTCACTTGAATTGCCTTGACCTGTTGACTGCTTAAGCTGCAAGTAACAAAGGTTAATGACATATTTTTGTACATTTTGGTTAGTGATCAAAAGAAAAGCAATGATATACAAATGCAAGAAATTCTTGGTGATCAAGAACCACTCTCAAAGAGATCCCACCCAAAGGGATGGAAGTAAGGTGTCCAATGATCCTTGAGGCAATGCAATGTTATGATATGATGCCATGAGGGATCTTAGGGACAAAATTAGGGTCTTACACGCGCTTGGCGCAAGATTCACAAGAAGGGTAGAAGTGAGTTGGGTCTGAAGAACTGCATTGCTTTGGAGCCGTATACGACTTGGGTGAGGAAGAGAGCATCTGAGTATCTCATGCCTTATGATTATCCAAGACCTACACCGTTGGTTGCGGCTGGGCCTTCAACCCTCCCTAACCAAGGCGTAGAGGAGTTGAGAGACGAAGACCTTTCACGTGCCTGGATCCGTGAAAGAGAAGAGTTGCTTCAGCAAATCAAGGAGAAAGATGCTATGATCGAGTTTCTCGAGCATCAGGTCATTGATGATCCTGATGATGCTTGGACTTCTCTACTTCCTCAGTCTTCCAAGTTCTGGAAAAGGAGGTATGACAGACTCGCCAAAGAGAAGGCGGATATGGAAGCAGCATATGAGAGAGAGGTGAAGAGGCTTCGTGCAGCTTATCTTCCGGCATCCCGAGCTTCTAGGGATCCATATGATGTTTATTTTCCTTTTCTCTTGTAATAATTGACAATGCTGTACTTCTTTTTCTCAAATATATTTGATGAGATATTTTCCATATGCGATTAAATGCTTTATATTCTAAATTGAAAATAATACCCTAAAGTTCCTTCGAAAATAAAAACAAATCATATGCACGAGCATTACATGCATCATTTGCATAAGCAGGTGTTTGTTCCGGTCTTCTTGTCTGTCGCCTAACTCTGTGCTCTTCATTTATTTTGAAGACAAGCTGACTCATCGGTACTACACCAGAGCCAACTCTTCCAGATTAATGGATCATCTTGAGCAAGAGAATCGTGAGCTGAAAGATGAAGTCGCCAGACTCACTGCTTTGATGGAGCAATTCTTAGCTGCTCAGAACCAGCCGTCTCCGACGCCTGCAACTCCTCCCCAGAGGACTGTTATATCTGAAGTGGTTTCTTCAACAGTGCCAGCTGCCAGTGTCCATTTTGTGCCAACCATGCCAGCCGGGTTTCCGTGGGGTATGCCTCCTGGTTTTATGCCTGATATTCCTGCGCCAACATTTGCTTCTGTGCCGGCATCTAGCCTGGTCCTTGCGATGCCTCCTCCCGTCGTGCATACCATTCCTAGGGTAGACGACACCATCTATCATTCTGAGCCGTCTGAGGGCCTAGATGTTCATGAGAAGATGGACGCGATGAACGACCAATTTCTTGAACTCCGCAAGGAATTGAAGACCCTTCGAGGAAAGGATTTGTTCGGCAAGTCTGCAGCCGAGCTCTGTTTAGTTCCCGGTGTGAAGATACCTGTCAAATTCAAGGTCCTAGACTTTGAGAAGTATAAGGGGAACACCTGCCCGCTCAGCCACCTGGTTATGTATGCCAGGAAAATGTCTACTCAAACGGATAATGATCAACTGTTGATTCATTATTTCCAGGACAGTTTGTCCGGCGCTGCACTACGATGGTATATGAGTTTGGACAGTGCAAACATCCGTTCCTTCAATGATCTTGGCGAAGCCTTCGTCAAGCAGTATAAATACAACGTGGATATGGCTCCCGATCATGATCAGCTCAGAGCCATGTCCCAGAAGGACAAAGAGACATTTAAAGAGTACGCCCAGAGGTGGCGAGAGCTGGCAGCTCAGACTACTCCTCCGCTGGAAGAGAAGGAAATGACCAAGATCTTTCTGAAGACTTTGAGTTCATTTTATTACGAGCGGATGATTTCTAGCGCTCCTTCTGATTTCACCGAAATGGTGAACATGGGGATGCGTTTAGAGGAGGGAGTCCGTGAAGGACGGCTGACCAAAGATGAAAGCTCTTCTAGCAAACGATATGGGGCGTTTGCGAAGAAGAAAGATGGGGAGGCACATGCTGTGCAATCCCATATCAAATCAAGAAGACCCTCTGCCAGGAGGAAGACCGCGTGTCCAGCCGGTAATCAGCATCAGGTGGCTCACATAGCACCTATCTTCAGAGACAATCATCAGCAGCACAATCATCAGCAACCAACTCAGCAGTATCAACAACAACATCGTCCTCAGCAACAGGCTTACCAGCCTCGCAACGGTAATCCAGTTGGTCCAAGTTATGAGAGGAAGAAGATCACTTTCGATCCGATTCCTGTATCATATGCAGAGCTGTATCCCTCTTTGATAGAGCGGAAATTGATTACTCCAAGGGATCCTTCGGCTGTACCGGCTAACCCTCAGTGGTGGTATAAGCCTGATCAGTATTGTGTTTACCACTCCGGTGCTCCGGGTCATAATATGGAAAAATTCTTTCCATTGAAGACTAAGGTTCAAGACCTTATGAGATGCGGCATTCTGAGCTTTGAGGACTCAGGCCCTAATGTTACGAAGAACCCATTGCCCGAGCATGGGAAGTCGGTTAACATGGTCCAGGGTTGCCCTAGTAAATACAAGGTCAAATATGTAAGTCATATTCGACAGTCATCGGTTGAGTTGCATCGTCTACTGTGTGATTACAGTTATCTGGAGCACGACCATGACAAATGTCGTATCTGCTCTGTCAATAGATTGGGTTGCCGCCAAGTGCGGAAAGATCTGCAAGAGTTGATAGATGATGGGACTATTGAGATTCTTCAGAATAGGAATGTTGATGAAGAAGAACCAGAGGTGAATGTGATTTCTCTGGTGTTCTGAATCCCTGAGCCTGTTGTCATTCGATATGATGGTAGCAAGCAGAAGGTGTCTCCTACCCTAGTTATCAAGCCTGCAGGTCCTGTGCCTTATTCGTCTGATAAAGCAATTCTATTCCGCTATAATCCTGTTGCTGTGGAAGGTAGGAAAGAAGTGCCTTTGCCTTCATCCTCTGTTGTGAATATAGCTGCTGTGAGTGGATTGACCCGTAGTGGTCGGGTATTTTCAGCACTGAAGCCTCCGGCTAAGGCTGACTCTGTTGAGCGTCCAGTGGGAAATGCTGTAAATCCTCCGAACCCGGCACCTGTTGCAAAACCCTCCTCTGAACAAAAGACTCCTACTTATTCTGTTGGCCCTAGTGGCACTGTGAATGAAGACTGTGATGAGATGCTGAGGCTCATCAAGAAGAGTGAGTATAACGTTGTAGACCAACTTCTACAAACGCCGTTCAAAATCTCCGTGTTATCTTTGCTGCTGAATTCAGAACCCCATAGGGAGGCTCTGCAGAAAGTTTTGGACTTGGCTTATGTTGATCATGACGTCACAATTGAACAGTTTGACAACATTGTTGCAAACATCACTGCTTGCAACACTTTGAGTTTCTGTGATGCTGATCTCCTTGAGGAGGGAAGAGACCACAACATGGCTTTACATATATCCATGAATTGCAAGAATGACGCCATGTCCAACGTGCTGGTGGACACTGGGTCATCTCTGAATGTATTGCCGAAGACCGCTCTTGCTAGATTGTCATATCAAGGGCCTCCCATGAGGCAGAGAGGTGTTGTTGTGAAAGCTTTCGATGGGTCGCGTAAGACCGTGATTGGGGAAGTTGATCTCCCAATCAAGATTGGACCAAGTGATTTCCAAGTTACCTTTCAGGTTATGGATATCCACCCATCTTATAGCTGTCTCCTTGGTAGACCATGGATTCACGAGGCTGGCACCGTGACATCCACCCTACACCAGAAGCTGAAATTCATTAAGAACAAGAAACTGGTTGTGGTAGGGGGAGAAAAGGCTCTCCTAGCTAGCCACTTGTCTTCTTTCTCATACATTGATGCTGAGGATGAAGTTGGAACTCCTTTCCAAGCTTTATCTATAGCCGAGCCTATCGAGAAGAAGTCTCCTTCATTTGCTTCCTATCGAGATGCGAAACTAGCCATTGAATGTGGTGCGGTTGCTGGTCTAGGAAAGATGATTGAGCATGAAGATAACAAGTCCCGGGCTGGCATTGGCTATTCTTCTGGGGTCTTCAACCACAAAGGATTGTTCAAGAGTGGAGGGTTCATCCACACCGATCGAGCTGACGAAGTTGTTGCTATCTTGGAAGAGGATGCAGAGGATACTGACAATTTTGTCATCCCTGGCGGGATCTGCCACAATTGGGTCGCTGTAGATGTTCCTACGGTCATTCATAAGTCAGCGTAATATGTTTGCTTTGTTTAAAAACCCTTCCCCCATGCCAAAAGGAGAAGTGATGACATTGTTGGCATCATATATACAATGATATTTCATTCAATAAATTCATGTTAAACATTTGTTTTTCCATTTTGTTTTCACTTTTTGCTTTTTGCATGAAATTGGTGATCACAAAAAACCCTAAAAACAAGAATAAAAGCAATCTTTTTATCTGCATAATGATTGTCTTGTGTGTTTTCTAAAAAGCTTTTATATCAAATCATTATGCAGGTTGATTCTAAAACCCATTGAACATAATGATCCAACGCCATCTCCCAATTTTGAATTCCCTGTATTCGAGGCAGAGGAAGATGAGGTTGAAGAGATTCCTGATGAGATTACCCGTCTTCCTGAGCACGAAGAGAAGGTCATTCAGCCGCATCTTGAGAATCTGGAAACAGTCAACTTGGGGTCTGAAGATTGTGTTCGGATGGTGAAGATTGGGGCACTCCTTCAGCGGGGCAGTGATTATTTCCTCCTCAGCAGTTGTGTTTCCTTTTGGAAGGTTCAGTATTTGGTGGTTGATCCCCAGTTCTCCTTCTCTGCCTCAGATAAATCCCCAGTAGATTTGTGGTGGTGGATTGTATCTGTGATAATTTCTCCCCTGCAGAGATTTGGTGAATTCCTAATGTTTCTGATCCCCAGTAGAATGGCTTGTGTGGCAGAATCTACTTGTGTGATCTTGTCTCCCTCAGTGGCTTTTCCCCAGTAGTGGATTTGTTTGGAGTTGTTTTTGTGGCAGTTTTCGCCTGTGCAGTGAGCTCCTTTTTCCCAGATGAGACTGATGATCCATCCTTGCAGAGATCTTGTTGTTTCCTGATCTCGGCAGAGTCGATTATTCTATGGTGATCCTGGCTTTCTCTCTGTGGTGTAGTACCGGGCGTTTGATTCCTGGACCCTGTTTGTGTTAGATATGTCTATTTTGTCAGCATTCATCAAACATAAATCACGCATATTCATGCATACTTTCAACATTCAGATATTCATGTTGCATTTTTGCCATGTATCTTTTGTTTGATGTCTTCTGCTAATGGTGGTATAGATTTCCCCAATAGATCTCCCCAAGCAGATGTCGGGTGTCTAATCTCTCAATATAGAGTCAGCCCCATAAGCAGAAAGTGTCTGTCATTCTTTCTGCAGTTCCCCACTGAGATGTATCCTCGTGGATGACGGTTGTTTCCGTTTCCTCCCTAACATATATATTGGGATGGGTTTTCCCTTGTGAGTTTTATCCTCATTAGGATGAGTCTTGATTCAGTTTTCCTTTTTGGATTGATCCTGAATTGGCCTTTTTGCAACTGTCTTTTGTGATTCCCTATGGAATAAATGAATAAATTGCCCAGTAACCGGCAATAGTTTATCTTATCCCCAACGGAGTCCTATTCCTTTTGGTTTTCTACCCAGTAACCGGTAGTTGTAAAATCCTATGCACCTTTTTTCCTCTTTGCGGAATCTGTGGTTGTTTACCCAGGGATTGGTATTTGTGAACTTTTTATTCCTCAGCAAGAGTCGTTGGTCTTCTACCCAGTATTCAGTAGTTGTAAATCCTATTTCCTTGCTCTCCAACAGATTTGTGGTTTTCTACCCAGTAACTGGTAGTTATAAACCCTATTTTGTTTTCCCCGTGCGGAGTAGTGATCCTTTCGCTCCCCACGCAGGATTTTGTGGTTTTCTACCTAGTAACAGGTAGTTATAAATCCTACTTTCATCCCCTAGCAGAGGTAACCTTTGTGGTTCATCCTGGTTGATGGCGGATTTTGCGGTCTTCTACCCAGTATTCGGTAGTTGTAAATCCTATGTTGTTGTTGTCTCCCTAGCGGAGTTTGTACTTCCTTGTGGAACAGTTGGATAATTGCTCAGTAATCGGAAATCATTCACCTTCTCCTCAGGTGAGTTGTTGGTCTTCTACCCAGTATTCGGTAGTTGTAAATCCTTTGTTCTCCCCTTTGTGGAGTTAACCTTGTCGTTCATCCTAACCGATGATGGTTACTCGTCCGTGGTTTTCTACCCAGTATTCGGTAGATGTAATCCCCTCTTTGTGGTTATCTTCATCCAGTATTTGGTGTTGATATTCCCTCTCTCTTCTGGGTAATTGCTCTGAGTAAGCAATTGAATCCCCAACAAGTCTTTTTGTGGATAATTGCCGTATGCTAGCAATTTTATCCTCAGTGGGTCCTTTCACCGTTTGCCAGTGATTTGTTCCCCGGATCATTGATTTGTTATCAATGCATCCCCGGTGAGTCCTCTTTCATTTACCCTTTTGTTGGTAATGACTGTTGCTCCCTTTGTGTTGATTCCTTAGGATTGGCAGTAATTTTAGAAAACAAATAATGTAATAATCTCTGTTGTTTTAATATGTTGGGTTGAAGAAATTCAACATCTGGACCAACATGTCATGTACGATGTCACGACATCAGGTCTGTGACATCGCACATGTGTAGGAAACTGAATTAATTAATTCAGTATATTTCATGGGATCAACAAGGATATCTGGTGAATATCCTAACTCCCTTGTGGAGGTCTTGAAGACTAAATCAGAATATATATAGGCTCTAAATATGGAGATATATATGGAGAGAGTTTAGGAACTTGAAGACCTTGTTTGTAGCAGAATTTTTCTGCTGAAGTTGCAACAGCAAAGAACAAGTCTGCTGCAATTTTCTGAAGGCCCAAATCCAGTTGGGTGATTAGGTTATAAATAGCTGATTGTAATCTAGTCTTTGTAAGCCTCTTAGAATGAATTTTTAGGGGTGTGTGTAAGGTAAACCTCCCAATCTGTGGGAAGGGTACCATGTGTTTCTCAGTGGTAAACCTGAGAGTGTTTGTTACTCAAAGCCTGTAGGCAAGAGTAATTATGTTCTTGAATGAAGCTGTGAAGCAAGTTCAAGGTGTTTGCACATTACATTGTATTTGTAGTGATAGGAATGGAAACTGGAGGTTTCTATCTAGGAGTTCCTAGGTATAGATTGCATTGGGTAGGGATTAAGTGATGAGTTGTAAACGGGGGAGTTTAACTCTGAATTGATACTACTAATAGTGGATCTTCTTCCTGGCTTGGTAGCCCCCAGATGTAGGTCATGTTGGACTGAACTGGGTTAACAATTTCCTGTGTTTGTTTTCCTTCTGTATGATATAATCATGTCTGCCAAACTGAGCATGTAATTCAGTCTGTTCAGCAAGATAATAGCAGACCTGATACATAGCCTTCTGTTGGAATGTCAAGCAGAATGTTTTGACATTCATCAACAACAGCACATACTGTATAATAAGCTGATGATCTCAGTTCAGTATGTAGTGAAGTCTGGATTTCAAAATCATCACAGACCTGGCCAAAAGATCATTGTGAACCTGTCAAACTGGGTGTCTTGACAGTTCTTCCAGAAAGCTAATACTGATGTAGAGACTGGTTGGTCTTTTACAGTACAGCAAATTTAGCTCAGTCTGTTTTCAGGAACCAAACAGACTTAGCATATGGTTCTGGACTTGGATGTCAAACGGAATGTTGTGACTTTCACTCCTCACTGCATATGCTAAATTGTTGGATGGTTAGTTTTCTGTTTCAGGATTT
Source organism: Lathyrus oleraceus (assembly GCF_024323335.1). NCBI lineage: Eukaryota > Viridiplantae > Streptophyta > Magnoliopsida > Fabales > Fabaceae > Lathyrus > Lathyrus oleraceus. The sequence goes on from NC_066584.1 coordinate 516,543,989, forward strand.
TTCTCAGGCTATTCTTCAGGAATCCACCAGCTGATCTAAAATCTAGGAAACTAACAACTAAGCTACAATTAATGAACCTGGCAAATAATCTATTTGCTAGCTCCTTAATAAGTGAAGATTAGTTTAACTTGTTACAACCTTTAATTTAGGAAATACAAGTACATGACCAACAAACTGGAACAATGTAACAGATGATGTTCAAAACAGGATCGAGACATCGTGCTGATATCTGTGTAGGAAAACAACAGAAGGGAAGGTTATGGTGCACATAACTAAGGGTTCCTCCTTTCTAGGATGACATAGAAGGAGAGGTCGTGACACTGTGAAAAGGTGCACATTAGTACAGAGTGTAATAACTGTCTTGCTGTAATAGGTACAATGTTAGATCAGATGTCGTGACTTGAAGTAGAACATCTGAATACTGACTACGCCAGAATTTCAATTGGTATCAGAGCAGGCATCCTGTTCTGTCTCTGGATGAGATCCATGGGTAATACTTTCTGGTAGCTGGCAAGGAGTTATGTTAGTACTGATGCTGGAACCTGTGTAAGGTTCTGTAATTCCCTGAATGGTCCCTTGAAGTAGGTGGATGGACTGTTCATGACAGGAATGGTGTGTACCTGTCTCTGGAGGTTGGCAATTGGCCTGTGTGTGGGACAGCTGTGCCAGTACTAAATCACATTCAAACCTGGTATGGTCTTGGAGGCCAATCTGGTGAAGTGTGTGTTCATAGGTTGAGTTGTATTATGATTTCCGCTGCATAATACCTGGCAAAACTCAAACTCTGATGTAGTTTCCCCTCATGTGGATGAAAGGCTGCTGTGTTCAAGATCTCATCATAATCTACTGAAGATGTCAAAGATACTTGAGTCCCCTCAAGTCCACTCATCATGACGTTCTCACTTCAGGATGGTAAGAGTCACTTAATCACTGATTCTCTTACTCTCTTGAGTAGTGTATATGAAGACCTTGAAGACCTTCAAGGAAGGTTTGTTCCAAGGAGGTGGAACCAATGTTCTATGTGATGTTAGAACATGTTGTTCAACAAGTATGCAGCTACTGGTTGAAGAGCAGATGTTCTTAGGGTTCAAACAAAGGGATAATTCTGTTTGGAACCTACTCCTGACCTGGAAGAGGAGACATATGTGTGTGCTAAGTTGACAAACGCAGGGTCAACTGGGTGTGTGCTCAAGAAGGTCATCCCTAGAAGTTGAGCTGGTTGAGATGTGACATTGTGCAATCTCCTGCTGTTAGGCATCTTCCTACAGTTTGATCAGGATTGGATAGTTGTTCCCTGAAGTACTATGGTGTGTTGGAAGACAAGTCTCCTGGATGTTAGCAGTCAATAATGGGGTAACCTGATTGTGATATCATTAAAGGGGGTTGGAACCATGAATCTTGTTATTCAAACACCACGTTCAGAAGTGGCAGTTCTTACTAGGAGTGAGAATATGAAGATTCAGAGGTTGGTTGAGGTAATATGCTCTGGCAATGCATATCTACTATTGACTGGTGATGTTTGTCTCACTAGTACTTATGGTCAGCTGAAGTCTGATTGGTGTGATTGGAGGAGTTAGTTGCCACTGGTAAGGGATGGTGGATGTCGTGTTGAGACATTTGTGTACAATGCATGGATATTGTGTGGAGTTTCCATGATTGTTAATTTGAGGAGGAGTTTTGGTTAACCTCCTCACGTTTGGTCAGCCTAGGGTCAGGTTGGCTGTTGACTTGTGTCACATGGGTTCTGGTTGATGTGTGACACATTTGCAAGGAAGGATTCATCTCTCTCATTCCTAAGGGTGAATCTAATCTGGAAAGAGTCTCAAGACTATTAATGTGCTTGCAAGCAGAAGATGTTGACACTAGAAGAGTATTTTCAAAGTATTCTTATGGTGGAAGTATCTGAAAGGATAATTGGGAAAGGATTTAAGATCAATGTCTACTTGTGTCAAGTACAAGTATTTAATTGATTATCCTTGGAGCTCAAGATAACTGATGTTCTTAAAGATGTTGGAACATCTCTTCTTCAAGACCCTGTGCAGAATCACAGGAAGGATAGTACATTGGGGTATGATCTAGCTCGTTGGTGGCAGCAAAAGCATATGATCTCTGAAAAGGTTTCCTGGCAAGAAACATGTTCAGCCTTGGTGTGTACAAGAAGAAGAAGGCATCACAGTCTTGATGGTGGTTACTTGGATCAGGTTATTTCTGATCTAGGTGAGGAAGTGCATTGGCTAATGCACACTGTGGAGTTAAGAACAAGTGGCAACATTCTTAACCTCATGGAAACAACCTTGCTTTAGGAAGTGGAATCCTTGGCAGAGCTGAAGGGTTAGTTTCCAACTGGTCCTTCTGAAGACTCATGCATCAGAGTGTCTGATGTCTTTGGAAAAGAAGCAGGGATTCATCAAGGTGTGAGCTTGGATGACTTAACTGCAAACTTGCAGGATGGAGGTTGTTTACTCAAACTTGGTTCCACAATCAAGTCTATGAGAACATTGAACTCTTGTTCTGTGAAGGGAGGAAGTTCTTTCAAGTGGCAGAAGAAGGAGCTGAATTCAACAACTAGATGTCAAAACACAATGTTATGACATTTGGCTCAACATCAGACTCTTAGTTGGTGAAGTGGCACATCAACTTGAGATAGAAGGGTCTACAGGGTTGTAGATTGGATACTTCAAAAGGGTCGTCCTCGTAGCAGTACTTTGGAGTTGCTGGATAGAAAGGATGGTACATGTGCATGTCTTAGAAGAGCTAAGCTTTGTTCAACATGTAGCTTGAAGTTCAAGTCTCACTTGGAAGGTCAGAATATCTTTGGGAGAAGTCTGATAAACTTGGGGAGGTCAAAAAGCAGCATTTGACCTTTTCATATGAGAATTCATGAAGGAGATAATCAACCAGTGGCAGTTGGTCTATCTCAGAAGTGAGTTCGAAGAATCAAGATAATCAACATAAGGCAGCTGGTTATTCTTGAGGAAAGTCTGAGACTAATTACTTTTGAGCAGAAAAGTAGCAAGTTGAAGACTAAAGGAGGTGTCTTCTATTCATCCCTTGGAGCTTGTGATAGGAGTTCTGAGCCATCTATGGAAGATTATCTCATGTAATGGGATGAAAAGGTATATGTCCCAATTTATGTCTGGGTTCTTCTTGATCAAGCTGGTGACTCAGTGAAGACTATCAGATGGTGTTCCCTGTTATGTGTGAAGGATGTCCTAACGAATGTTAGAACATTTTGTGAAGTGGCTTTCTGTTCTAGTTAGAAGAGAGATTGACACAGAGTGTGGATGTGTTCAACCAAGAGGGTTGAACAGAGGGTGCGCTCTTGAAGACATGAAGATGAGTCTTATGTTTTCCATTCATCAAGTGGGTTGAGTTCTTTTTGAATCAGGAAGAAGGTGAAGGTCCAACCATGTTGGATATGTGTGACCTCCAAGAGAGTAGGTTGTCCATGACAGGGGGAGTTGTGCCTTTGTGCTGCAAGCAATCACCAAGCTTGTGGTCTATGTGTTCCCAGATGACTAGGTAGTTATCAGGATGCTGTGATGTATGTCAAGGCTGAGTGAGCAGAAGAATGTCTGACCGGATGTCATGACATTGCCCTGGACATTGCTGTTAATTCCTCCTGAATTTTAAAGTCAGTAGGAATTATGAGGGTGATGTGGCTAAGTCTGATAAACCAGAATAAGCCTGATGGCTACAGCTGTGTGGTACAGGGGGAGTAACCATCAACTGAAGTGTGAAAAGTTGGCTGTAGCAGTGCTAGGTGTCAAGTCTCCACTGGAGGTATGACAGAGGTCTTGTTGAATACTGGCTGAATGCAGGAATGTTAAGACATCGCGTGCAACGTGTCTGACTGCATATATGGAATGGTCTCCATACACTGGAACGGCTGTTTTGGAAAAGAAACAGTCAAGAGCTATAAAAGGTATTCAAAGATAGTCTGAGATTTTGTTGGTGATTCTCTGACTGTTTCTCAGCAAAAATAAATGCATCTTGACCAAGCATTTATTTCTACCGGAAATTCCTAGGCACGGGCTGGACTATTTAAAGGATGCAATAGCCCTCTTCCTCTCACAAGAAAAACACTCCATTCTCAGAATCATGGGGTATATTAAGGTTGGGCAAGCTGCGCCTGGATCTGGTTTTGTGAAGGGTGCCTTTACAAATGTTTAGCTAAAAAGGGGGAGAGAAATATAGTCCTGGGGTTGAGAATGTACCAGAAGAAAGCCAACTGTGGAGGTGGCAGCAAACAGAAGTTGGCATCAGGCACAAAATCCACCAACTGGGGTTTCCACTTGTGTCTTGTGATCTGAGTTAAGAAGACAGTTGTGCCTTGTGATCTGAGTTACATTGTCTAAGTACTCAGCATTACATATTCTTTTGGAAGCTCTCCGGTTGAGGGGAAGGGTTCTGGTACAACTGAGTATTGTCCCTCTTCTTCCCCATGTACACCAACTTTGGTGTTTGTGGTGGTGGAGCCAATGACGGAGATGAAGAGCATTCCCAAATTGGGATGTTTTGTCCAGTGTATTGTTTATTTGTTTTAGCTAAAATTTGCCAAAGGGGGAGATTGTTGATTCCTTAGGATTGGCAGTAATTTTAGAAAACAAATAATGTAATCATCTCTGTTGTTTTAATATGTTGGGTTGAAGAAATTCAACATCTGGACCAACATGTCATGTACGATGTCACGACATCAGGTCTGTGACATCGCACATGTGTAGGAAACTGAATTAATTAATTCAGTATATTTCATGGGATCAACAAGGATATCTGGTGAATATCCTAACTCCCTTGTGGAGGTCTTGAAGACTAAATCAGAATATATATAGGCTCTAAATATGGAGATATATATGGAGAGAGTTTAGGAACTTGAAGACCTTGTTTGTAGCAGAATTTTTCTGCTGAAGTTGCAACAGCAAAGAACAAGTCTGCTGCAATTTTCTGAAGGCCCAAATCCAGTTGGGTGATTAGGTTATAAATAGCTGATTGTAATCTAGTCTTTGTAAGCCTCTTAGAATGAATTTTTAGGGGTGTGTGTAAGGTAAACCTCCCAATCTGTGGGAAGGGTACCATGTGTTTCTCAGTGGTAAACCTGAGAGTGTTTGTTACTCAAAGCCTGTAGGCAAGAGTAATTATGTTCTTGAATGAAGCTGTGAAGCAAGTTCAAGGTGTTTGCATATTACATTGTATTTGTAGTGATAGGAATGGAAACTGGAGGTTTCTATCTAGGAGTTCCTAGGTATAGATTGCATTGGGTAGGGATTAAGTGATGAGTTGTAAACGGGGGAGTTTAACTCTGAATTGATACTACTAATAGTGGATCTTCTTCCTGGCTCGGTAGCCCCCAGATGTAGGTCATGTTGGACTGAACTGGGTTAACAATTTCCTGTGTTTGTTTTCCTTCTGTATGATATAATCATGTCTGCCAAACTGAGCATGTAATTCAGTCTGTTCAGCAAGATAATAGCAGACCTGATACATAGCCTTCTGTTGGAATGTCAAGCAGAATGTTTTGACATTCATCAACAACAGCACATACTGTATAATAAGCTGATGATCTCAGTTCAGTATGTAGTGAAGTCTAGATTTCAAAATCATCACAGACCTGGCCAAAAGATCATTGTGAACCTGTCAAACTGGGTGTCTTGACAGTTCTTCCAGAAAGCTAATACTGATGTAGAGACTGGTTGGTCTTTTACAGTACAACAAATTTAGCTCAGTCTGTTTTCAGGAACCAAACAGACTTAGCATATGGTTCTGGACTTGGATGTCAAACGGAATGTTGTGACTTTCACTCCTCACTGCATATGCTAAATTGTTGGATGGTTAGTTTTCTGTTTCAGGATTTTTCTCAGGCTATTCTTCAGGAATCCACCAGCTGATCTAAAATCTAGGAAACTAACAACTAAGCTACAATTAATGAACCTGGCAAATAATCTATTTGCTAGCTCCTTAATAAGTGAAGATTAGTTTAACTTGTTACAACCTTTAATTTAGGAAATACAAGTACATGACCAACAAACTGGAACAATGTAACAGATGATGTTCAAAACAGGATCGAGACATCGTGCTGATATCTGTGTAGGAAAACAACAGAAGGGAAGGTTATGGTGCACATAACTAAGGGTTCCTCCTTTCTAGGATGACATAGAAGGAGAGGTCGTGACACTGTGAAAAGGTGCACATTAGTACAGAGTGTAATAACTGTCTTGCTGTAATAGGTACAATGTTAGATCAGATGTCGTGACTTGAAGTAGAACATCTGAATACTGACTACGCCAGAATTTCACTTTGATCGGTCATCTTTATATACCTAGTTTTGGTATCCCGATGCCTTTCTTTTCGGTTGATTTATCCTTTATTAACCCAGTAACCGGTTGTGGATAATCTTCCATGCGAGTGTATTATCCATGTTCTGATGGTAATGGATAATATATCTCATGCACTCTTCAGTCGAAGCCTGTTGTGTTTCCCTAGTCGAGTAAGATTCATGTTCCCTTTGCGGAATCGAATATTCATTTCTTCCCCTTTTGAGCATATTTCCCAGTAACCGGTGGTATGTCTCCTGGATAATTGCCGTATGCTTGCAATTTATCCCCAGTGAGTTATCTTTCGTCTACCCTGTTGTTGTTGGTAACAATTGTTTCTCTTTTCGGTCGGTCACCTATTATATACCCAGTAACCGGTATCCCTGGTGTTCCTACCATGCGAGTATACTATCCACGTTCTGACGGTAATGGATAATATATCTCATTCACTCTTTGGTTGAAGTCTTTTGTCCTTCCCCAATTAAGTAAGATTCATTTTCCCGTTGCGGAGTCGAATGTCCATCCTATAAGTCGATTTGATTTTTCAAGCCCTCCTTTCGGATGATGAGTGTTTTGGCAGTAAAAACCAATTCACGTTTTCGGTTGGTCACCTATTATATACCTAGTAACCGGTATCCCTGGTGTTCCTTCCTTTCTGCTCCCTATTATGACCTTGGTCCCTTGTGGAGTCAGATTTTCCTGAGTTGATGTACCTTTTTCAGGTCTTTCTCAGATGTTTGGTTGATTGATATCTCTCACCCTTATACCGGTCTTAGATATTCATTCTTCCTAAGCTTGTTGTTCTTTCACCCAGTAACCGGTGTTTAGATCACATATCTCTTTGAGCTTGTTACCCAGTAGCCGGTAACACCTCATCCTTTTTGCTTCCTCTGGAGAGTCTTTGTTAGACATCCCCCAGCGGAGTATTTCTGTTGTGATTCACCCCTTTTATTGTATTGGCGTTTTCCCCAATACATGCAAGTTTTTCCCCGGCAGGGAGGTTCTGTGTGAATCTTTCCCCAGCCTGAGTCCAGATTTTCATCCGAAGTATCCTTTGTGGATAGTTTGGCTGCATTGGCGTTTTCCCCAATACACGCATCTTTGAGCCAGCTTGAGTCTTTCCGATGGATTTGTTTCCCTTTGGAACTCTTTACCCCAGTTTGAGTCCTTTACTCCCCAGTGGGGTCTCTAGTCCAGTCGTGCCCTGCTCACGCAGTGTCAAGTTCTTTTTCCCCTAATTCAGAGTCGTGTCCTGTTCACGCGTTCCTTTTTTCTTATCCCCATGAGAGTCCTGTTAGAGTCTCTGTTCCTGGTGAGTGTATTACTCCGATGGATCGTCTTTTCTTCTTTGTGGACCTATATCCCCACAGAGTTTGTTTGTTTTTCATTCATGCATTTGCATCATGAGGTCTCTTAGGGACCATAATTTGTCTCTTTGTTGTTATTTAAGCCCATTCTACCGCGTCGAGATGAAGATTTTAACCTTCACTCCTCCGGCTAGAATGACCTTAAATAGGGGCATCTGTAAGACCCCAATTTTGTCCCTAAGATCCCTCATGGCATCATATCATAGCATTACATAAGCCTCAAGGATCACTGGACACCTTGCTTCCTTCCCTGTGGGTGGGACATCTTTTTGAGAGTGATTCTTGATCACCAAGCATTGCTTGCATTTGTATATCATTGCTTTTCTTTTAATCACTAACCAAAATGTACAAAAATATGTCATTAACCTTTATTACTTGCAGCTTAAGCAGTCAACAGGTCAAGGCAATTCAAGTGAATCCTTTGTGCAAGAGATGAAGTTTCCATTGAGATATGAATAATGTGATCATTATTTTGAGCTTATATGAGCTATAGGTTCATTTTGGAGCAAATTCCCAGACGGCAAAGGCCCCAAATTCATCAGGACATTTTCAGGTCATCTAAGGACCAATGCAGTCAACTGAAAAGTCAACTGTGGGTTTTGAATTGAGAAATTGAGTTTCTTCATCCCATTCATGTTCAAACAGTGCTTATTCATCATGTCAAACATCAATGTTGAAGAATTTGAGGTCAAGTCAAAAGATTCCAAAAATGGAAAGTGACCTATAATTTCAAGTTTCCAAAAATGGAAAGTTTTTGGACCAACTTCAACTCAACTTTCCAACATCAAAGAAGCTTCAAATGAATTTTTGTTCAACATGAAAGTTGAACATCTCTCTCTCCCATTTCCAAAAAGTCAAAGATCATGAGCATCTGATAAATGGTTGGGGAGATATGATCAAATCATTGCCAAGGGTGCATGGAACTTCAAAAGACCATAACTTTTGATTCATAACTCCAAATTGAGTGGCTCTTCTTGCATTTTTCTTCTCATGACATGAACTTTCCAAATCATTCATCACATTGCATAAAATGTTATCATATGATCATTTGCTATTTCATGCCCATTTTGGAGGGAAATTTGAAAATTTTAAAATGGTGCATTACATGAACTTTTTACCATTGCCATTGTGTTGGAAAAATGATTTTAAGTGCATTTGAGCTTACATTGAGTACTGTTCACGTATGCATGCTCCATACACCTCCAAATTGCCATTTTGCTCATGCACCTTGTTTTTGCTAATCTCAAATTAAACCATGCCTAATTTCAATTAGAATGTGATTAGTGAAGAGTATATATAGATAATCCTAACAGAATTTCAGGGGATGCACCATTTTTAGATCTAGTTTTCATCTCACACAAATTTTTTCTCTCAATTGGAATTTCAATTTCTTCCACATAGCACCTTGTTTTTATTGAAGAATCATGATCAGTGAGCTTGATTGAGTGTGAATCCAGCTTCTGTTTGAAGAATTCGATCCATAATCCAGCACTTGAATCTCAAGAACACAAAAATAGAAGTGGTGATTTGAGCTAGATCCAAGCATCTTCAAGGCTCAATTATTGCACAAAGCTTCAAGACATCACTTCAGGAGTAGATCTGCAGCTTGCAAGGCCTTGGATCGTGCGCTTTCAAGAACTGCTCTTCAAGAGGTTCAGTTTTCGAATCTCATAATTCTTCAATTCATTGACATGTTAGTGTAGATCTTGGAATGCTGATTTTGCTGATGTTTTTAGAATTGAAAATGATGAATTATTGAGAGAGATATGCTTGATTAAACTTTGATGTGTCAAAATGTTTTTGCTCGTATCTCTTAATCCATGGCTTGTTATGATTATTGGATGTTAGATTTGGTTTGTGCTTGGAATAACCGTTCGAATGGTATAAAATTTGGCCAAATCTGGAAAATATTTTTGAGCTTCGTACTGTGCAACCGCCGTCTTCGCGAGGAAGACGGTTGTTTCAGCCCTAGGAACCACCGTCTGGTTCATGCTGATGTGGCTAGGGCTCGGTCACATTCAGCTTCCACCCGTGCGCCATGCTAGCATAACCATTGGCCAGTATTCTCTTGATCAAGCGCCACATAGGCTTTGACCGTGACATGGAAGCCAGCGTGTTTAATGAAACACGGCATTTTGATACACGCTCCCTCACTTCGATTCCGCATGATGCCACTTTTTCAAATCAATTTCCATTTTCTTCATTTCCCTCCATATTTGCCTACATATGATCATTTTAATTCAAATTTTGTTTGCCAACTTTGAAAATTCATATTAAATTGAAAAACAATCCAAATAATTCCAGGTTTTTTGCTACATGATCCTTGAAATGTCTTCTATTTTTTGATGCAAATTTCTGAAGTTGTGCATGGCTGGATTTTTAATAGTGCTAGATTCTTTGAACATGTGTGCATATGTAATATTGCCTTGTTCTTTCCATTGTGAAATGCTTGATATTGATCCAAATGCCATGAAATTTTGCCTGATTGTTCCTAACATGTTGATGGATGTTTGAGGCTTGATTGTGCATTTTTCTAATTTTTCATTTCTGCTTTATACACATGTTGGTATGGTGTGACAATATGTGTCACACAATTTGATGATCAACTTGTGCATTTTCATTTCCATATCAAATGAGCTTCTCTGTTTATGATTTTTGGTATGATGATTGTTTTGGACATGTTGTATGCACATGAAAATTTTCATAATTGTTTGAATCATTTCTGTTTTGATTTGGAATTTTCATTCTCAATGTCCAAATGTATGCTTTGAATTTGCCTTTTGACTTCTCTTGCTCACTATATGACCTTGCTTGATGATTTTGATTTGGTCCTTTTTAGGACATGTTCATGATTGATTAAAGATGATTCATGTTGATTTTTGGATTCTATTTTGAATTTTTTTCTTCACTTTTGACCCTAGGCTTTGCCTTAGGGGTTTGGACTCACATTTTGAGTTGTGCATTTCAGGTTTTCAAGCAATTAGCCACATTGGTTGATATGATCTCATCACTTGAGATACAAGCTACTTTTGTTGACTAACCTTGCTGTTTTGTAGGTCTTTTGGATGGTGAATCAATTTAGTTTGCTTGCATCTTATGCCTTGCACCATTGTTGTCTGATAATTGGTTGTCTGACTGTTGTTGATTATTTAGTTTGTCTGAATGTAAATATTGACTGGGTTAGCTTTTCTTACAGGTACTTTAGCCGCTTTAACTCATTATTTGAGTTGCTTTGCTTTGCTTGTGGTTGGCATACCACTTAGGTAAATTCCTATTCTCCATGTAGTCTGGAAGACCTGTCATGTTATTTTGGCAGGCACATGTCTGAAGCCCTCCTTAAGAGGCCATGTCTTTGTTTGTTTAATTTTGTGCCAAGCAGGTTAAGTCCTCTTAAGAGGCAATTGGCAGATAGAAGGGATGTGCAACCCATCCCCTGCTATTCAGTTGAGTCTTTCATTTTGCTCACACCATGTGTTGATGCACTTTGAATAAAAAACCCAAAATCTTGTACATAGAGTCAGTCATTGTGGAATAGAGTTCCTCATTCTGGATTCCCACACATTCTATTGATTCAAGCTCACCCAGGCCGGGTTAAGAGCTATGAGGCATAACCCTCATCTCCATTTCATCTGCTCACCCTAACTCTCAATGTTAGAGGTTAAGAGCCTGACTACCCATTCCAGTATTTGGCTTGTTTGTCAAGGTCGATATGACCCCTTGACTAAAGCCCAACCTTGCTTGAGCCTATTGATTGTGTATAGTGTGTGATAATTGACTGCTTGTTTGCTTATTTGTCCATCTGTGCATAATTGTTTGTGTGTGCCTCTGTGCATTGTTTTCATCTTTGAGCATTAATTGTATATCATTTCATGATCATTGTTCATACTTCGTGACATTTTGTTTTGTCCATTGAGGAGTCAATTGTAAGTCCAGCTATTGGCATTTGTTTCCTGTGATCTGGTAGGAGTTGGAACTAAGACCATTGATTGGTATTCCATTTCCTTGGAGTCGAGTGTAAGACCATTTATTGGTAACTTGTTTCCTCCTGCTTATTGCCTTTGTTTTCTTTGCTTTGTGAGGCTAGTATAAATCCATTGATTGGTATCTGGTTTCCATGTTTTCTTTGCTTTGTGAGGCTAGTATAAATCCATTGATTGGTATCTGGTTTCCATGTTTTCTTTGCTTTGTGAGGCTAGTATAAATCCATTGATTGGTATCTGGTTTCCATGTTTTCTTTGCTTTGTGAGGCTAGTATAAATCCATTGATTGGTATCTGGTTTCCATGTTTTCTTTGCTTTGTGAGGCTAGTATAAGTCCATTGATTGGCATCTGGTTTCCATCTTTGTTTTGTGAGGCTAGTATAAGTCCATTGATTGGCATCTGGTTTCCATTTATTGTGGCTATTTCTGATACATTGTTTATCTGTTATCTGCTTGTTGCCTTTTCCAAAGGAATCACTTGGATCATCTACATATGATCTCAAGAGGTGAATACCTAAGAATTTTTGCATCCCTTAACCTCCCACCCTTTTTGTTCTTTAAACCTCCATTTGCATGTTAACTCAAACCAGAAAATATTTTGCAAACATTTTCATTTCTTTTCAAACTAGAAACCTATGCCTTAAGCCTTTGATTTTTTAAACTTCATTTTCATAATACTTATTTTGAATTGAATTCTAATCATACTTTGACTTCTTTTTGTTAATAATTCTAATTAACTAATCCCACTCATTCAACTGTTTTGTGGCTTGGTCCATTCTTTAATCAAGTTTTCATACATTAGCCATAGATCTTAGTTATCTTAGTGGTTGATGTGAATCTCACCTTTTGTCCTTAGTGATTGAATTGTAAGACTTCCTTGCTTATTATAGGGCATTGGTCCCTCACTAGCAAGTTGAAGCTGTTCTCACATGGTGGACTTGTGGTTGTATAGGTTGAGTTTTCTCCCGTGGATAACGAAAGACCTCAGGGCTTTTGTTTTAAAATCAATTCACCCATGTTTTGGAAATCTTTTAGCCTAACTACGAGGTTTTGATCCTATAAAGGTACGTAGGCAATGGATCTTTCCATCCAAACACAAAAATAATAAAATTCGTATATTCTTTTCTCACCTCTTCCCTCAATGTTTGCACAAAAATGTTTCATAAACAATAATTGATACAACAAGTTGTGAAAAGTGGTTTCCTTAGAGTACTAAGGATGTTGTGGGTGCCTAACACCTTCCCACAACATAATTACCCCCTTACCCAGACCTCTGACCTTTTATTAGTTTTCCATGTGTAAAACTTCTTAGGCTTTTGTTCGCTTTCTAGCCATTCCTTTGGATAAATAGAAGTGCGGTGGCGACTCTATCTTTGTATGCTTTGCTTTTGATTTAGTCAATAAATCATAAAGTGACGAATACACCGCTACAACCTTGACGTTTGGGCGGGGGAAATTTCAAATTTAAAATAAAAGAGCAGTTCCACAAGGAATAAGAGCGCCATAACATGGAGCAGTTTGCAAGACATGGGTGCGGCGGTTATGCAAGTCGTGGGTCATAACATCTGCTAGCTTTTAGGAAGTTAGCTTAGGAGTAGTTCCTCTAGTTTAGTATAAATAGGAGTATCCCACAAGGGGTTAGGGGTGTTCACTTTGTACTACGAAACAACTTGTAAGAAAACTTCCCATTCCCAGCGTGAGGAAGCAAGAGTTTTTCTGAGAGTGTTATGTACGTGAATCACCACACTTATTTTAATGCAACTTCCCTACTTTTCAATTGTTCCCGTTGAACACTTTATCTTAATTTCTTTTATTCTTAATCTATTCTTTTACGTTGTCGTTTACGCTGTCGACACTGACTCTATCACAATCATAGAGTTTACCAAAAGCGTGTTCGTAGTATACATCTTTTGAATGTTATAGCGCTGTCGGTCATGAGTCACCTACAGGCGATAACATTGTCCAAAACGTTCGTGTGGAAAACCATATACTTGTTCGACACTTTGTTGGGAGCCGTTCCTCACAAAGTCATTTCATCGAAGCTTGAACAAGTCTCACTTGCACTAGCACATGTCCTAGGATCAACTGGTCGATCCTGCAAGTAACCCTTCGTTTTAAGACCAGGGAGGACCAGCGGTTGTTTACCAATTTCCACAGCAAACAAAATGGCACGCCCAGTGGGGCGGTGCTAGAGCAGTTGCGAAATTGCATGAAACTTAGAAGTGGCAAGTTGTATAATAAGCCACGAAGTAGTGTGAAGATGTCAGAAACTAACACTGATGAAGTTCCACGAGGGACTTTTTCCAATACGGAAACAGTAGTTTCATAGGTTGTCACTTTGCCGCCGATGACAAATACAACCATAACCATGTCGACTACGGGAGCGGTTGGAACATCAATGCCTCAACCTCCACCGGGGGTTCAGGATCAATGATAACGAAGTTCAGATCTTATGTGCCTCGCTTTGGCACCTCAGATCCGCTTTATGGAATGCTGTATTCCTTAATGCCCGGATATCAGTCGACATCCAGTGCAACACTATTTTCAGAAACAAACCCTCCCTTGCAAGGATCAGCACAAGGGGGTAACATAAGGAACACTACTCAAAACAGAACCATGCCGCTGTCGAACACTTCAGTAGCGGTGTTGAGACAGCAAATGGACGATAGTAACCATGAATTGGTTAACATGTTGACCAACCAGATGGGCACAGTCTTCAATCCACTAATTCAAGAATCTGTTGAAACCAACAGACAGGTGGCGAACCAATTGACGCGTTTATGCAATTTTCTGGGGGCACCGGCCCGACAGATAACGCCAATGATTAGGCCGACTGGGCCTATGCAGATAGAGATAGGAGCAGCAGAGGAGGAGACAGTCCACGAAGGACAAGTCATTAGACCTCTCCAACATCAAGGCGTCGAATCAGGAGTGGTGGGACGTAACCAGGTGGTAATGGTCAACCGACAGCAGGATGCTGATCAAATCGTCGATCAACACCGACAAGAAGACTTGGCGGTGGAAAATAATTTGACAACTATTGTCGAAAGGATTATGGCTAGAAATGGCATGGGTGCCACGTTACAAAGGCCATTATACATTTCCCCATTAGCTGAGTTTATTCTCCAAGCCGAGGCACCCAGGGGGACGAAAGTGCCTAAGTACACTAAATTTGGGGGAGTCTGGTGACTCGACAATAGAGCACGTCGCCAGATACTTGACAGAGTCAGGGGATCTAACTCATAATGAATGCTTAAGAGTAAAAAACTCCCATTCTTCCCTGACCAAGGCGGCCTTTACATGGTTTACTTCGCTGGCCCCAAGTTCCATAGACTCGTGGGCCAAATTAGAAAAGAAGTTCAATGAACAGTTTTACGAAGGACACTCCAAAATTAGTTTGGCGTAATTGTCTAGTATCAAGAGAAGGTTCGCTGAAAGTATAGATGATTATCTAAATCGTTTTAGGTCTTTAAAGGCTAGGTGCTTCACACAAGTGCCAGAGCATGAACTAGTTCAAATGGCCGCAGGGGGTTTAGATTATTCCATTAGGAAGAAGATAGATCCTACTTTTGTGAAAAGTATGTCACAACTGGCTGACAGAGTCCGACACCTAGAACGATTGAGGCTAGAAAAAGTTAGGCACAATAAGTCTAAGAAAGAAAAGATAGCCTTCGTTGAATACGATGCGACCGACCCAATACGTGAGGCAGATTATGCTTCATCGACCAAATTAGAAATCGACATGGCTGAACTAAAGCCAGGGTCCGCTTATTGTGTCGCTCATTACTGTCTGCGCAAGGCAAGAATCCTGTTGAAAACAACCCAAAATTCCCCTCGAAAACTTACACTTTCGACGTGTCGAAGTGTGAAGAAATTTTTGACTTATTGGTCAAAGATGGGCAGATGGTGGTGTCGCCTGGTACTAAAATACCACCGTTGGAACAAAGACAGAAAAGAGGTTTTTGTAAATATCACAACTATCTTGGTCATAACACCTCTAATTGTTACCTTTTTAGGGATTTGGTTCAAAACGCGATTCAAGAAGGCAGACTGAAGTTTGCTGGCCGCAGGATGAAGATCGACACTGATCCTCTTCACCAGGAGGAAGCCCTGTTCGTAGAACCAGTCGAGATCAACATGATCGAGATCAGCGAGTATGATGAGGCCAACATGCTGGAATAAACTGGGGAAAGCCCAGATGTCGATATAACTGAAGTTTACCCAAGGGCTGATGAGGACTTGGTGGATTTTCTGTATCGTTGCAAAAACAACGGTTCACAGGTATGCCTAAGTCCAAGGTGTGGTGCTGTCACCGACAAGATAGCAGCGGAGAACTTCCAGAAGCTACAGCTGGGTAAGAGCAAAAGGAATGTGAAAACCCGGGGTTACCAAAATGAGGGAGGCTCAAAAAGGGCTGTGGGACATCACCCAACAAGGCCCAAAAGCTACGTGCCGTCGGCCAGGGCGCCTAGAGGTACCTGGATTAAGCCTCAGGAAAGACAAGATACCCCACAAGGGGTTGCTGCTGATACTAGAGGAGGTCTAGCAGTAAACTATAGGCGTGAATTCAAGTCAGAGAAGAGGACTCATATCTCTGAAAACTATTTGGGAAAGAACCCCATGACACGAACTCAATGGAGACGCTTTCAGAGGCGTAAACAGGCTGAAAGAGATGCTGCAAGAGGCATAACCAGCAAGGCGAATACTGAGAAGAAAATTGTGAAGGTCGACACAGCGGCGAAAGAACAGATAAGAAAGTATGTCCATCAACCAACTGAAAATCGTTCTGATGAAGTGACTGATGACTTCAATTCAGAATCCGAAGCAAGCCTCAACATCCTGGTCAACGTGGTATCAATCCTACCACAAGAATACGAGTGTGTGACTGAAGCCGAAGGATCAGGGGACAACGCTGATGCTGAAGAAATGGCGTTACACCAACCAAGATGCTATTTTGTGCTGAACGATGCTACTGCTGAAAGTCAAGAGGAAGTGTTCGAAAGACCAACGATGAACATGAAAAACCATCTGAAACCACTACTGATCAGGGCAAAAGTGGAAAGCATAACCGTCAACAAAATTTTGGTCGACTGTGGTGCCACGGTAAACATTATGCCACATCATATTCTGAAGAAGATTGGCAAGTACGACACCGACATCAGGTCTAACAACGTGGTCTTGTCAGACTATGGAGGAAAGACGAAAAGCACCATGGGAGTAATTATGGTGAATGTTACAGTAGGTTCGATGGCCAGACCGACACTATTCATGGTGATCGACGCAAGACCAAGTTACAACTTGCTACTTGGCAGAGAGTGGCTACATGGCGTCGGAGCTGTGCCCTCTTCAGCACACCAAAGGCTGGTGATTTGGAGAGAGGATGGAGTGGCTGAAAACATTGAGGCCGACTAAGGATAGTTTATGGCCGATGTGAATAATATCGGCAAGAAGGAGTTTGAAAGAAAGCTAGCCAACATCTCCCCTTGCTTCCCAGCTGAGGATGTATATGCCAATCTAAGTGAAGCTTTTGTCTCTCTAACTCTACATGAGACTCACGACTTCATTTGGGATGTGGAACGCCTAAATGATCCACCATACACGGGTATCCGGCCGACAGGCTGGGGGGATGCCAATGATGATGTCTGAGTTGGAAGCTTTAAGAAAGATTTCGGCATACATTGCCGAAAAAATTAAATAAAGTCAGCCATAGAGGCTGAAGAAAACATGGATGTTGAGGCCTATGCGTTGAATAAAGGGGACTTCGACATGCAGCGTCTGGATTGTATTTACGACAGTGAACCTTTAGGGTTCGAAAAAGACCCAAAGGCACCAGAGAGAATCCGACCAAAAGACCCCTTGGAAGAATTCGACCTTAGCGAAAATGGCGAAAGAAGGCCAACATATATAAGCGCCAACATCGACAACAAACTAAAGTCTGAGGTAATATCCATACTCAAAGAATTTAGAGATTGTTTTTCTTGGGATTATAATGAAATGCCTGGTTTGAGTAGAGATTTGGTCGAGTTAAAGCTGCCCATAAAAGCTGGGAGAAAGCCAGTGAAGCAGACGCCCAGGCGTTTCGCCCCAGAGATTATGGCAAAGATAAAAACATAAGTAGAAAGACTCTTGAAAAGCAAGTTTATACAGACTGCAAGGTATGCCGAATGGTTGGCCAATATTGTGCCAGTCATAAAGAAAAATGGGTCTTTAAGAGTATGCATTGATTTTAGAGATCTGAATGCTGCCACCCCAAAAGATGAATATGCCATGCCCGTGGCTGAGATGCTAGTCGATTCAGCCGCTGGTTTTGAATATTTAAGCATTTTAGATGGTTATGCTGGATATAACCAAATTTTTATTGCAGAAGAAGACGTGCTGAAGACGGTGTTTCGATGTCCAGGAGCCTTAGGGACATATGAGTGGGTGGTCATGCCATTCGGCCTAAAAAATGTCGGAGCAACGTACCAGAGGGTGATGAATTCAATGTTCCATGACTTCATTGAAGATTTCATGCAAGTCTACATTGATGACATCGTGATAAAATCAAATGGACAACATACTCATGTCGACCATCTCCGAAAAGCTTTCCTGAGGATGAGGAAATGTGGATTAAAAATGAATCCATTAAAATGCGCTTTTTGTGTGCAGGCAGGCGACTTCCTTGGTTTTGTGGTGCACAAAAAGGGCATTGAAGTAAATCAAAGCAAAACAAAAGCCATTATGGACGTCAAACCTCCATCGACCAAAAAGGAGCTGCAATCTTTTTTGGGGAAAATAAATTTTCTTAGAAGATTCATATCAAATCTAAGTGGAAAAACAAAAGCGTTCTCCCCATTACTTCGACTGAAGAACGAAGAGTTCAAATGGCAGGACGCACACCAAGAGGCTTTCGACAAAATCAAAGAGTATTTGACTAAGCCTCCAGTATTGGCCCCTCATGTTAGGCATAGGCCGATGAGATTGTATATTGCAGCCTCACAATCGACTATAGGAAGTATGTTAGTCCAAGAGGATGAAAATTGTGTCGAAAGACCTGTGTACTACCTTAGTCGAATACTTAATGATCCTGAAACTAGGTATAGTGACATTGAAAAACTATGTCTATGCCTGTATTTCTCTTGTATGAAATTAAAGCATTATATCAAGCCTGTTGATGTTTACGTATCTTCTCATTTTGATATTATTAAACATATGCTATCTAAACCAATTTTGCATAGTCGAATTGGAAAATGGGCGTTAGCGTTAACAGAATACTCACTGACATACGCACCCTTAAAAGCGATGAAAGGGCAGGTGGTAGTAGACTTTCTGGTCGACCACTCAATGGTCGAAATGACGCAGAATTATGTAGATTTAGCACCATGGAGGCTATACTTCGATGGATCAAGACATAAGCGTAGAGCTGGGATAGGAGGAATCATAATTTCTCCAGATGGAATTCCAGCAGAGTTCAAATACAAAATCGAAGGGGTGTGCACCAATAATGAAGCAGAATACGAGTCACTGATCATCGGACTTGAACTGCTGCTGGAATTGGGGGCAAGGAACATCGAAATTATGGGAGATTCGGAGTTAGTAATTAAACAAGTATCAAAGGAGTATAGGTGTGTTAAAGAAAATCTGATCATGTACTTCGTGGTTGCCATCAGACTGCTCAAGAGGTTTGAGCAAGTCAATCTCCAACACATACCACGGCAAGAAAATCAAAGAGAAAATGATTTGGCACAGGAAGCCTCAGGGTATAAAACGTCGAAAGGCCAGGACGAAGAAATCCAAGTAAGAGAGAAAGTACGAGCGACAGTGTTGTCACCGTCAGATCTGGCGATCATGAAGCTGGGGACAGTAGATAAAAATCATTTTGAAATTCTGACTATCGACGACGAGGAAATGAGTGATTGGCGTAGACCGCTAGTCAAGTACTTACGCAATCCCGTGGGGTCGACAAATCGAAAGATAAAATATAGGGCTCTTAGTTATGTCCTAGTAAATGATGAATTATTCAAAAAGACAGTCGAAGGAATGTTATTAAAATGCCTGGGAGAAAGTGAGGCGTACGTGGCTGTGTCGAGCACACACAGCGGAGCGTGTGGGGCACACCAAGCAGGTTTGAAGATGAAGTGGTTATTGATGCGTTCGGGAGTTTATTGGCCTTCAATGTTGAAAGATTGCATTGAATTTGCCAAAGGTTGTCAAGAATGCCAATTGCATGGGGGCATACAGCATGTAACACCCCAATTCTACCCGTCGTAAATTCAATTAAAAATCAGAGTAAACAAATTTCACACAAAATTGAGGCATCACATATATCATTTCATCAACACTTAAACAAATTACACAACACGGCAATTGCGCAAGGATCCACTTAGTCCTTGTTAAATAATAAACAACACTGTATATGGATTCACCTAGTCCATATAACAGCAATACACAAAACATCGCAACGGAAATCATTTAGATAATTAAGTTGAGTCGTACATTTACACATTCAAAAGAAAACAAGCAAACAAATGCCCATCACAACTATCATATACAATGATATACAAAAGGGCATTGTTACTATCAAAATCATGAAAAGCGTTCATTAACCCCTGAGTGTTACAATCCTAATCAGAGCAATGACGCCAAAAGTGTGCTACCACTATCCTCCTCTCAACGCGGAGCACCTGCACGTTACCAATATAAAGGTAACGGCCAACAACAAAAGGGTGAGATACTCAAATCATATAATCAAGATAATGATAAGCAATATATAAGTAAATTCGGAAAGTTAGAAATATTGTTACCACATCGCACAATCCTTCACTTGAATGCTTATGTATTTAATCATAAACAAAGTCAATAATCATCCACAACATCAATGTTACATCATAGCATCTCATCACTTTAACATTTCATCAATCCATCATAAAACATTACGATTCATCGCATCATCGCAAAATATCACCGCACATCATAAACCGTCACATAACAACAATTATCACAAAATGCGGAAATAAACATAACCAACATATGTGTCTCAACTATGCAAATGCTATGCGGTACCGACTCGTCGCTTTGCCATCAAGGCCAAGGCTTTATGCCCACTTCGCTTTTGCCAAAAGGCCACGTCGCTATTGCCAAAAGGCCACGTCGCTTATGCAAATGTATGTGACTCCATGATAAATGATACACATACACCAAAATCATCATCGCATCAACATAACTCATCACAATGGTCGAAGCCCACGTCGCTAGTGCCATTTAGGCCACGTCGCCATTCACATGCATAAAAGTATTCACACAACATCATCTTCACCAACATTCATACATATGTTTATATATAAAACAAATGAGAATATTCATCACAATCAATTGTTTCATCATACAATCTCTTAGGTAATTCAACCTCATGCTATGTTTATTTACATCGCACACCTACACACTATAGTTAAGTGGTATTCCTCATTAATCAAATAGGCTTCCTACTATATCAATTATTAATCACTTTTCCAAAATAATCACTTATTAAAATAAGCTCTTATAATGGCCTATAAACATCAACAACATGTAGAAAATTTCATAAGCTTCGCCACGCTTCGAACGGGGACCAAAACGGAGTTACGGTTCAAAAGTTATGACTTTTTGAAGTTTACAAAAGAATTCTGTTTTCAACTCAGTTGGCGCCGCGAACTCTCTTTCGCGCCGCGAATTTAGCAGGAAACATAGAAAATGCGTTTTTGACCGTTAAATACCTTCCGGACCTCCAATTTCGATTCCGTAAAAAGTCTCATTCTCAGAATTCAACTAACTACAATATTTTCAATATTACAAAGCCATTCTAACCACAATTTAACTTTTATTTCATCATTCTAAACATCATTCAATTAATTTTCAACACTTCCTAAATTCACAATTTGTGAAATTACTCATACTTTGATTCATCAACACAATAGCATATTTTTCACAACATACATCAACCCCAAACCATCAACAACAACAACACAACACACAATGTTATTTATCATTCTTCTAAACCTAACCCTACCATTTTGCAAAGAATTGATACATGTTAAATAATCACAAACAATCAACACTACATCAAGAACACAAACAACATTTTCAAAGCAAGGAATCCAATCACAACATCAAAACCCAACAATATCCTCTAACAACCATTACCCACATAAAACCCATCATTTTCATAATTATAGGAAATGATAACTCACACCCTTACCTTAGAGATGATGATTGAGTTACTCTATAGTGTTCTAGCAAGCTTGGGTTGATCAAGATGATGCTCTTCTTCTCCAATTTCCTCTTCCGCCTCCAAACCCTAACTTTTCTCTCTTTTCTTCTCTTTTCTCCTCCTTCTCTCACCT
Source organism: Lathyrus oleraceus (assembly GCF_024323335.1). Taxonomy (NCBI): domain Eukaryota; kingdom Viridiplantae; phylum Streptophyta; class Magnoliopsida; order Fabales; family Fabaceae; genus Lathyrus; species Lathyrus oleraceus. The sequence continues at coordinate 516,566,005 of NC_066584.1, forward strand.
TCTTTCTATTTCTCTTCTTTCTATTTCTATTCTATTTCTATTCTTTGTTTTAATTAAATAAAAACTAACTAATGGGCTTAATTGTTACACTTCCCTTAATTACTATATACACCACTAGGCCCAATAGCTATTATACCATAATTCTCATAATTAAACTCTAATAATATATTAACACATAATAAAATATTTTACCGAAATAATTATAAATCAAACATTATAAAAATAATAATAATAACACTTAATAAAAATCGGGGCGTTACACAGCACGTGCCTGCAAGTGAGTTACACACAATTATGAAACCGTGGCCCTTTCGAGGATGGGCTTTGGATGTTATAGGAGAAATAAAGCCAGCCTCGTCGAAACAACAAAGGTATGTGTTAGTCGACATCGACTATTTCACAAAATGGGTCGAAGCCATAACACTACAAAATGTAAACCAAGAAAATGTGATAGATTTCGTCCAGAGTTACATCATTTGCAGATTTGGCATCCCAAAAACTATTACAACCGACCAAGGGTCAGTATTCACTGGTCGAAAGGTGCAAGAGTTTGCAAAAGAAATGAGGATTAAGTTACTGACATCTACGCCCTACTACGCACAGGAAAATGGCCAAGTTGAAGCTGCCAATAAGGTAATCATTAGCTTAATAAAGAAACACATAGGACAGAAGCCAAGGAATTGGCACAAGACGTTAGACCAAGCCTTGTGGGCATGTCGAACGTCACCAAAGGAAGCAACTGGAACAACCCCATTTCGATTGACTTATGGGCATGACGCAGTATTGCCAGTAGAAATTCAGGTCCAGGCAGTCAGGATCCAAAGGCAGTGTGAAATACCTTCTGAAGATTATTGGAGCATGATAACGGACGAAATAATCGATGTAGACGAAGAAAGAATACCAGCATTAGACTCGCTACAAAGGCAAAAAGAGAAAGTCGCCCGAGCCTACAACAAAAGGGTAAAAGGGAAGGTGTTTGTTGTCGACGAATTGGTTTGGAGGGTGATTTTGCCTATGGACAGAAATGATAAAAGGTTAGGTAAGTGGTCCCCAAATTGGGAAGGTCCGTTTAAAGTTGTGCAGGCTTTCTCTAATAACGCCTACGAGGTCGAAGAGTTGGCACCAGACAGGCGAATTTTAAGAGTGAATGGAAAATACTTGAAAAAATATAGACCTCTCCTTCAAGAGGTCAAAATTTTGGCAGATTGAAATAAGATGTCAAAAAATAACGTTGGAGATAATTATGTTAGATACCGACGGCAAAGGCACAGTAGATAAATATACAGTGTTAAAGACAAATAACATTAATGTGGCTAGAAGCCATTGTGAAAATATTACAAAAAATGAACAGGTACAATCGATAAAACAGCAGCCAAAGCTGGCCAAATTTGGATTGGAAAGATCTAAGTTCAAGATTATAGTGCAAAGACACAGGCTCCAGGGTGTCAGCATGGGCTTTGAGCTCTCCAAGCTTCTTTTCGAAAGCCATAAGTTCTTCGCCGACTACTAAGGCGTCACCGGTGGTCTGTTCCATGGTGGCCTGAGCAGGCTTCAAGACCTCGTCGACAAAAAGGGCCTCCTCTTTAACAATCGATTCTAACTCATTATCTAAAGTGGAAATTTGACACCGAAGGGCATCGATTTGTTGGCGTAGTTCAGTGGCCCTTGCTTGCTTGGAAGCCAATTCCTTCTGCCGACCCTCCATAACCCTCAACATACCGGTGACTTCTGCATCGACATGCATTACCAAATCCCATTTCTCCTTTACAGAGGCCTCAGTATCAGCAATCTGGTGCTCAGTGTTCCGAACATTGTCAATGTGGCGCAACATAGGCACCAGGATTTGTTCTAGAGACACCATTGCACGTTGGGCATATTCAGAAAGTTGAAGATCCTTTAATTATGCAAGTGCGCTCAGGATCTCTGGACCAACAGCAGGTTCATTCATAAGCACGAAGGGAAGGTCAACATTTAAGGCATGAACACAGATCTTGTCCATAAGAACTTTAGTCTTCGTCGCCTCAGGACCTATTTTACCATAATAGAGTTGGTCAGAATCTGAGGAGACCTCACGAGATTTCACCAGATTGCGTAGCCTGGCAATTGCTTCCAAAGCAGAAGGCTTAATCGCCATCCCTGGGAAGGTCGAAGGAGAAGCTGCCGACGGAGAAGTAACCTGAGGAGAAGTGGTCGACAACGACGTAGCTTGGGAGGATTGTTGTTTGTTGGTGTCGACACTGGCTGGCTCTCGTAAGTCCTGCAAGGAAGCCGGGGAGAGACTCGAGTCAGAACTAGTCGAATTAGAATCCAGATATGTCGCAAGACTAGTGGATGAGTCAGAATCATTCTCACTAATTTGGAGAGGAAATTCAATGGACTCACCAGCGGTGTCGACGGATTGAAAGGGACGATATGGAGAAGAAACCGGCGACGCAGGAGTATAATCAGCAATAGGCTGAGTCAGTTCAGTGGAAGCATCAGCCTGCAGAAGGAAGAGCTGAGTAAGAAAAGCGCAACAAAGAACCCAAAGGAATAAATAGGAATACGGGTAATACCTGTGTCGATGCATGGGAAACTGCATCCTGATGTGTGTCCCCCAAGGCAGTAGCAGGGGAAGGACCAATCGACGGCGAAGCTCCCACGACTGGAGCAGAGGCCGCACTGAGGGCAGAAGCTTCGACTAAAGGAGTGTGGACATCTGGGACAGGAACCTCTGAGGGAGGCGTTGCATGATGCCTCTTCCTTTTAGGGTCACCACTCTTAGAAGGATAATCATGTTTCCTCCTCTTATGGCCATGATGACTTTTGGATTTGTGTTGCAAGGTGTGCTGAAGACACGAAGAGAGGTTATAAGCAAATAGTTTAGCCAAAAGAACAAACGTGCCGATAAGAAATACCTGAGAACCCACGGGAGCCGAACGTTTGTGTTTTTTGGATTTTTTGGAAGAGGGAGAGACAGTAGGTTTTGTCGAACGGGGTTGACCCTGCACAAATAAAAATATTAGCAATCACGTAATGTTCCCCCTCTAGAAGGCAAAGGCAAATGGAAATGCGTTAGAGGAGTATACAAAAGAACTGGTTTTTCTCAGGACTTGGGAAATGGGGCGCCTATCATCCTCAGAAGATTGCTTAGGAGCAGCCTGCAAGAAGAGAAAAGATGGCTAAGGATAAAGTCAAGATCAGAAGAAATAGTACTTCAGCCAAAGGCAAACCTGAGCCTTCTGTGTCGAAGGAATATGTTGGTCAGCAGATGCAGAGTCTGCAGGTTTCAGAGGGAGCGCTGCAAATAAATGAAAGAAACGCAAGTAAGCGAGGAAGTCCAGTTGGAAAGGAGTGTTCAAATTTCCAAGAAAGCGTTACCAAGTTGCGTGGTTTCGAACACACTAACATATCGAGGATCGATATGGAGAGGCCCTGAGTAGTCAGGCAGATAATACTTCGTGGGGGCCACTCTGTCGGCCTTTTATCTCTTAGAGGCATTTTGTACGTATGAAATGGGACAGTAGAACCACACCGGAACCAAATGACCAAAGGCCAAAGCCAAAGGACTAGATGGCAGAGGAGGGAACTTTATTTTTCCAAAATGAAGGGCATAAAAATATTTGTCTTTCACGTGATCAGGGATTTTGAGTTTTGGAAGTTGATCGATTATTTTCGCTTTCAGTTCGACAGCAGCCTCTCGGATGGTCCCACGAAGATTATCTGGTCGATACACAACTTGGAAGTAGTTCTGGAAAGCGCGAATTTGTTTAACGTGAAGAGCCTTACATTTAGTCGACTTTGCCTGCAAACAAACAAAAGCCTCAGACAATTCAGCAAGTTTGGCATCAGGATCGCCAACATAAAGGGAGAAATAGGATTGCCGCCAATCATAAAATTCTTTGGTACAATAGTGGGCTGGTCAAAAAGAAAAGGAAGGAAGACGGGGTCGGTTTTTCCAAATGTTTTCTAGTTCCTCTTCAACTTCACTCCAAGGTTGGCCGCAAAGGATGTTGGCAAGTAATTCTTGAGAAGAAAACAGAGGTTTGGGGATAAATTGGCAAATACCAAATTGCCTGGCCACAAGGTTAAGCTGGTAAGCTACTAGACCTAGATTGCTGCTGGCAGTCTCCGCCGACAAGAAGCGAGAGACCAAAAATCACCTCCAAATGAGGAAGGATTCAGTCCTTAGTTCTCCGTCAGTTGGAGGGAAAGGTCTGGTAAACCACTCAGGACCCTCGGTTCAACGGTAAAAAGGAGCCATAGAGGGTAGGAAGTCGACACGAGCCAACATAATTTCGAAGATAAGCCGAAACACCTGAAGGTCTGGAAAGTTCCTGTCGATGGGCGTCAAGGGAATAAACCTTTTCCAGATAACATGGCGTTCCTCTGGGGGACACGCAACCCTCCTCATCCCATATGGGGCTACCTCTTTGGAGAAAGTGGCATTGAGCCACAATTGTAGGAACTAGAAAGGACCATGAACTAATACGTTCTTCTTTCTAGAGTTCTCAGGGTCGAAGAGTCGAATCTGGAAGACAACCTCGGATAGAGACTCATAGAGAGAGGATAATATCAGTTGGCCTAAGGCGACATCATGCCCCTGGTGCAATTGAGTCGCCAGGAGGGCAAAATGCTTGGCTACCTGCATAGATCGTGAGCAGAAGACGAAACGGGACAGCCAAACGGTCAAGAAAGCCACGTGTTCCTCGTCGGTCACAGGACCTGCAGAAGTGGCATGATGGTCAATGAAGTTGTTGTATGTTGGTTTGCGATAGTCACCAACGTCGAATTTCAAAGAAACTGGCGCTACAGCTTCGCAGTCGAAGACCTCGCCAGACGGTCTCAAGCCAGTGATGGCAGCAATGTCTAAGAGTGTTGGTGTGATCATGCCACATCTAGTATGGAAGGAGTTGGTCGAACTCTCCCAGAATTGAAGGGCGGCTAATAACATGCCACAAGACTGGGGAGGGCCATAGCGGGCAATCTACAAGAGGGTATAAATGTCTGTCCTTTTCCAATAGTCGATTTTCTCCGTTTCCAGCCGGTCCATCCAAGCACAAGACTTAGGACAATTCCTGGGGGGAGCGGTTCTAAAGTTCCTATCGACGTATCGAAGGGAGAATGGTTGTTGAGCTGATATCACAGGTTCAGAAATGTGACTGGCGGGAAAAAGGGAAGATTCATTTTTGGTGATCTCTGGCTGTCGGTTTTCTGGGAGAGGACCTAGAAACGCTAAGGGTTCATTAGCCAGAGAGAAAGGAATCAATACCTGAGAACGCCAGATTTTCTCCTTTTCTTCTACCAATGGAGGCTCAGGGACGTATTCCCTGCCATCAATGTTGATAGGGTGCGAAATTTCAGCAGCTGAAGGTTTGTTGGAGGTGGCCATGGAGATAATAAGAGGGTTCTTTGTTATGAAGTAGAAGATGTTTTCACAGAAAAAGCAGAAGACAAATGAAGACAAGTGAATACTGAATCAAGAATGCCAAAAAAGAGAAGAAGGAATAAGAATGAGGGTTTTATAGCCCTTAAACCCTGAGAAAAGAAGAGGGAGCGGTTACACTTCCATGGCCGACACGTACACTCACGTTCCCACGCCTACAGACACGTGGAGGAGAGAAGGTAAACAAAAAGACAAAACACGTTCAGTTTGGAGACGTGAAGTGACGTAGACATGATTTTGTGCGTCTCGAGGAGAAGTAGAAACACTCGCCATAATTGTCTGACGTCACCCACGTGGGATACACAGAGGTCCCACTAAGTAGAAATGGGAACAGTACAGGGTAAGCCGACAGTTTCAGAGATGCCATCATCTCATCATCATCGACAATCGAAAATGGCATCTCTGGGGGGCATTTTGTTACCACGAAATATACCTAAGGCAGGTTAAAAGCACAAGTAATGAAAGAGGCCTATGAATGTGGGGATTATAACCTACCAAAAGGTAAAAGATGTCGAACGCAATCAAGAAGGAAAAGCAAACTAAAAGAGGAGGCCGACAGGAAACGACGGCTCCGTCGGCAAGGCATTCTGTCGACCAACACGAGGTTTTGGGACTTAAAGAATTTTAATCAAATGCGCGGAAGACAACTTCACCTTAACGTTTGGGCGGGGGAAATTTGAATTTTAAAATAAAAGAGCAGTTCCACAAGGAATAAGAGCGCCATAACATGGAGCAGTTTGTAAGACATGGGTGCGGCGGTTATGCAAGTCATGGGTCATAACGTTTGCTAGCTTCTAGGAAGTTAGCTTAGGAGTAGTTCCTCTAGTTTAGTATAAATAGGAGTATCCCACAAGGGGTTATGGGTGTTCACTTTATACTACGAAACCACTTGTAAGAAAACTTCCCATTCCCAGCGCGAGGAAGCAAGAGTTTCTCTGAGAGTGTTATGTATGTGAATCATCACACTTATTTCAATGCAACTTCCCTACTTTTCAATTGTTCCCATTGAACACTTTATCTTAATTTCTTTTGTTTTTAATCTATCCTTTTACGTTGTCGTTTACGCTGTCGACACTGACTCTATCACGATCATAGAGTTTACCAAAAGCGTGTTCGTAGTATACATCTTTTGAATGTTATAGCGTTGTCGGTCACGAGTCACTTACAGGCGATAACATTGTCCAAAACGTGCGTGTGGAAAACCGTATACTTGTTCAACACTTTGTTGGGAGCCGTTCCTCACAAAGTCATTTCGTCAAAGCTTGAACAAGTCTCACTTGCACTAGCACATGTCCTAGGATCAACTGGTCGATCCTGCAAGTAACCCTTCGTTTTAAGACCAGGGAGGACCAGCGATTGTTTACCAATTTCCACAGTAAACAAGGTTAATCAAACCCATTGAACATAATGATCCAACGCCATCTCCCAACTTTGAGTTCCCTATATTTGAGGCTGAAGAAGATGATGTTAAAGAGATTCCTGATAAGATTACCCGTCTGCTTGAGCACGAGGAGAAGATCATTCAGCCACATCTTGAGAATATGAAAACAATCAACTTGGGGTCTGAAGACTGCATTCGTGAAGTGAAGATTGGGGCACTTTTTGAAGAGTCTGTTAAAAAGGGGTTAATTGAGTTGCTACAAGAATATGTGGATGTCTTTGCTTGGTCGTACAAAGACATGCCTGGTCTAGATACTGATATCGTGCAACATTTCTTGCCGTTGAAGCCTGAGTGTGTGCCTGTGAAGTAGAAGCTCAGAAGAACTCATCCTGATATGGCAGTGAAGATTAAAGAAGAAGTTCAGAAGCAAATTGATGCAGGGTTTCTGGTGACTTCTACATATCCTCAATGGGTGGCCAACATTGTGCCTGTGCCTAAGAAAGATGGAAAAGTCCGAATGTGTGTGGATTACCGTGACTTGAATAAAGCTAGTCCGAAAGATGATTTTCCTCTACCACACATTGATATGTTGGTAGATAATACAACTAAATTCAATGTCTTTTCATTTATGGATGGATTTTCCGGTTATAATCATATTAAAATGGCACCCGAGGATATGGAGAAGACAACATTCATCACATCTTGGGGAACATTCTATTATCGAGTGATGCCTTTCGGTTTGAAGAACGCTGGAGCCACGTATCAACGTGCTATGACTACCTTGTTTCATGATATGATGCACACAGAGATTGAGGTGTATGTTGATGATATGATTGCAAAGTCGAAAACGGAAGTTGAACATGTAGAGCACTTGTTCAAGCTTTTCCAGTGTTTGAGGAAGTACAAACTCCGCTTCCGAACAAGTGTACATTTGGAGTCCGTTCCGGCAAGTTATTGGGCTTTATTGTCAGCGAGAGAGGTATTGAGGTTGATCCTGACAAGGTCAAAGCAATACAAGAGATGCATGCGCCAAAAACTGAGAAGCAAGTCCGAGGTTTTCTTGGCCGCTTGAATTACATTTCGAGATTCATATCCCACATGACGACCACATGTGCGCCTATATTCAAGCTCCTCCAGAAAGATCAGCGTCATGATTGGACCGATGATTGCCAAAAGGCCTTTGATAGTATCAAAGAGTATCTGTCCGAGCCTTCGATTTTGTCTCCGCCCGTTGAAGGGAGACCATTGATTATGTACTTGACTGTGCTTGATGATTCCATAGGTTGTGTCCTTGGTTATCAAGATGAATCAGAATAGAAAGAGTATGCAATATACTACTTGGGTAAGAAGTTTACTGACTGTGAGTCTCGGTACTCAATGCTTGAGAAGACATGTTGTGCTTTGGCTTAGGCTGCTAAGCGCTTACGCCAGTATATGTTGAATCATACGACTTGGTTGATATCCAAAATGGATCCAATCAAGTATATCTTTGAGAAGCATACTTTAACTGGGAGAATTTCCCGTTGGCAGATGTTGTTATCTGAGTATGATATTGAGTATCGAGCTCTAAAAGCTATTAAAGGTAATATCTTGGCTGACCATTTGGCGCATCAACCAATTGAAGATTATCAGTCCGTGCAATACGACTTCCCTGACGAGGATATTTTGTATTTGAAGATGAAAGATTGTGATGAGGCTACGCTCGATGAAGGGCCAGAGCCTGGTTCCCGATGGGGTATGGTGTTCGATAGTGCTGTCAATCAGTATGGAAATGGTATTAGGGTAGTGATTATTACTCCTCAAGGCACACATTTTCCTTTTACAGCAAGGCTAACTTTCAAATTCACGAATAATATGGCGGAGTATGAGGCTTGTATTATGGGTTTGGAAGAGTGTATTGATCTTAGGATCAAACATCTGAATGTTTATGGTGATTCGGCCCTTGTTGTTTGTAACAACCCAATTTTAGTATTTATTTCTTATATTATTATTACTATATTTTATTTTATTTATTTGGAGTGGTAAGTAATTAATTGGTTGTTAGGTAGCATAATAATTGATTATATTAATTAATTTGATGTGTTAATTAATTATTTAGTTGATATGAGATATAATTAAATAATTAATTATATTAATTAACTTGGTGTGTATATTGAGTTTGTTTAATTTATTTGAATTAAATAGAGATATTATAATACTAGGTGTTATTGGGCCTAATAATTAAATTAGAGGTATCATTCTTTAAGCCCAAATAGAATACTAGTGTATAAGAGGTAAGGAGAGTGAGGAGTAGGATTATTTTGATCATTTGACGGCAATAGAGAAAGAGAAGAGGAAAAGTAAGAAGAAGAGGGGAAGGACAAGAGAGAAGCTAAGGTTTCCAGAAAATTGAAGAGGTAAGGGGGAGAATCCTTATTATTATGGGTTAGTATGATTGGGTCAATGGGTAGAAATATGTTTAGGTTGAAATCTCTAATTTTTATGGTTTTGGAATTGTTAGGTTTTGATGAGTATTCTTGATTTGTGGCAATTTGATTGTGTTAAAACTGCAAATTAACATTATATACTTAGAGTATTGTATGAGTTATAATTTTCTGAACGTTTGGTTTTTTACAGAATCGAAATCGGAGGTCCGAAAGTCCTCCAACGATGAAAAATGCAGAAAATTTTGCATTCTGTTTTGTGTTAACCGGTTACCCACTGAGCGTTAACCGGTTACTTGCTAAAAATCTGCGCAGGAAACTGCATTCTATTTTACATTAACCGGTTACCCACCAAGCGTTAACCGGTTACTTGCTCTGTTTTATGTTAACCGGTTACCCACCGAGCGTTAACCGGTTACCACTGTCGAAAAATGAAAAATTGAGATTTTAAAAGTTGTATTTATTCTGAAATGCAATCTAAGTGTGCGTAGTTGATAATTAGCCTATACTTGTGAATGATATATTGTTATGAATGTGTATATGTACCATTGGTGGATAATTCATAGAGTTGAATTATGGTGATATGTGGAATGTTAAGATGGTAGAGATGATCTTAATTGCATATGTGTTGGTATTTCTACATTCATTCATGGCATGGTCGGCTTCATGGTGGAAGCGGTGAAACTGTGGGTTCACATGGTATTAGACGTTGATCCTTGAATGGAAATAGGCGTAGCAGACGTTGATCCTTAATTGGAAATAGACGTAGTGTCTTGGATTCTAGATATTGAATCGGAAAGCGGTGAAACTGTGGGTTCACATAGACGTTGATCCTTAATTGGAAATAGGCGTAGCAGACGTTGATCCTTAATTGGAAATAGACGTAGTGGCTTGGATTCTAGATATTGAATCGGAAAGCGGTGAAACGTTGGGTTCATATTGCGGTACCACATGCATAGAGTCACATGTCTTGCATTGAGTCATATTAGAGTTATGTGATAATTGCATGTTTGCATTGATGTGATTGTGAGGTGAGTATGAGATATAGTAATTGAATTTGGTGATGCTTGGATACATAATTTGGCAAAATATGTGATTATGTGATAATTGTAGTTATGTGTATATTTGGGAATATAGTATTGGATTTGAATATTATACTCCTTGAGTTTTAATGGATGTTTGAAACATGTGAAATAAATATTGGTTAGTATTACTTACATGGTTATACGAAGTGTGATGAATTCCTTTAATTGTTGATTTAATCATTGTGCTTTATTATACTTCTTCATAATGATTTGAATTCTCACCCTTCTATTTGAATGTTGCTTTGCATGGCATCGTGCAGATACTCCAGAGTAGTATTGCTGAAGTAAGTGGACGGTAGCTCACTCGAGATTAGCGGGTGAATTTCGGTGCTTTGTTTTAGAGACTAGGTAGTGAGTCAATGCTCTGGTCGTGTAACACGGGGTAGATTAGTAGTATTGAATACATGTCTTATTTGGATATGGTTTTAGTTTATCTTGAAGAGATTATTGAGAGATGATCATGGTATGGGACATGAATCATTTTATGAAATGCCTGGATATTCATTATTTTCCGCTGCGAATGCATATTCGTGAATATTCATGATAATTGAAATGTGTTATTTTAAATGACCAGGTGTATTGTATACTAATGATGAATGATGTTTGGTTTTTGAAAGCTTTTAGTTTTTGAAAACGTCGATGTGACGCCCTTTTGTTTATATGCGTGCTTATTTACTCTGATTATATGTTAAGTATTTTGGGGTAGAAAAAGGGGTGTTACATTAGTGGTATCAGAGCATGGTCGACCAGTTGGTCAATAGTCATTAGGGTTTTCCATCCCGTTGTATTTGATTTGTGTATCTGACATGATCGACACTGTTTGTCGGGTTGTTCGGGTTGTTCAGGACGATGGTTGCAGGCAGGAATGATGATGCCATTGCTGAGGCGCTGAGGACGTTGGCTGAATCCATTGGTCAGATCCCTCAAGCGAATGCTGGTAACCGAAATGGAGATGATGATGAGTTCCGTGCTTTGGGGAGATTCCAGCGGAACAATCCTCCTGTCTTTGAGGGTGAGCATGAACCTGATAAAGCTCAAGCTTGGCTGAAGGCAATTGAGAAGATCTTCAGAGTCATGAACTGTACTGATGCTCAGAAGGTGCAGTTTGGTACTCATATGCTTGAGAAGGCAGCTGAAGATTGGTGGAGTAACACTCTTCAGAGGTTTGAAGGAGACAACATTGAGGTTACTTGGGCTCTTTTCCGTGATGTCTTCTTGGAGAACTATTTTCCAGAAGATTGTTGTGGGAAGAAAGAGGTGGAGTTCCTTGAATTGAAGCAAGGAAATGGTACTGTTGCTGAATATGCTGCTAGATTTTAGGAGCTTATCAAGTATTGTCCTCATTACAATACTGCTAATGCTGAGAGATCTAAATGTTTGAAGTTTGTGAATGGCTTGCGACATGATATCAAGAAGGCCATTGGTTACCAACAGATTACTCATTTTGCAGAGTTGGTTAACAAGAGTCGGATTTATGATGAGGATAGTAGGGAAAGTGCTTCATTCTACAAGAGTTTGAAGGGGAAAAACCAGGATCGTGGGAAACCGTATGATGACAAGAGGAGACAATCTGGTTTTGGCAAGAAGCCAAGTGGGGTTGAAGGTCATCGTGCTGTTGATTGTAGTAAGGATTCTGTGACGTGTTTCAAGTGTGGCGAGAGTGGTCACAGAGCAAACCAGTGTGGAGTTGGTTCGAGTGTGACTTGTTACAATTATGGTGAGAAAGGTCACATTAGTACCAAATGTGATAAGCCAAAGAAGGAGCAAGCGAAGGGAAAGGTGTTTGCATTGTCTGGTGCGGAGGCCACTACCGATGATAGGCTAATCCAAGGTACGTGCTTTATTAATGGTACACCTTTGACTGCCATTATTGATACCGGTGCAACATATTCTTTCATTTCTTTGGATTGTGCTAAGAGATTGAATCTTATATTATCTGATATGCGTAGAAGTATGGTTATTGATACACCTGCTATGGGTTCTGTTTCTACTTCCTATGTGTGTTTGAATTGTCCGTTGAGTATCTTTGGTAGGGATTTTGGAATTGATTTAGTTTGTCTTCCTTTAGAGCAACTTGATGTGATTTTGGGTATGAATTGGTTAGAATTTAATCGGGTGTATATCAACTGTTTTGAGAAGACGGTTATTTTTCCCGAGGTTGGTGCTAAGGAAGATTGGTTTGTGTCCGCTAAGCAAGTTGATGAATCGGTGCAAGATGGTGCCGAGTTGTTTATGTTGTTGGCAACTTTGGATTTTCGTCAGAAGAGGGCGATTGAAGAATTGCCAATAGTTTGTGAGTTTGCGGAGGTATTTCCGGAAGATATAAGTGATTTACCGCCGGAACGTGAGGTTGAGTTTTCGATTGATTTAGTTCCTGGAACTAGTCCTGTATCGATGGCTCCCTATAGAATATCTGCTTCTGAGTTGAAAGAGTTGAAGAGTCAACTTGAAGACTTGCTCGAGAAGAGGTTTATTCGTCCTAGTGTGTCGCCGTGGGGTGCACCTGTTCTGTTGGTCAAGAAGAAAGAAGGTTATATGAGATTATGTGTTGATTATAGACAACTGAATAAAGTGACGATTAAGAACAAGTATCCACTTCCGAGGATTGACGATCTGATGGATTAGCTAGTTGAAGCTTTGGAGACATTACTTGTTTGGATCTTGAAATTCTGGTATAGTCAGAGTTCAGATGTTCTACACGAAGTCATGACATCTGATCCAACACTGTTACTAATAGAGCAAGACAGTTATAAAAATTTAAAACCCAGTACTCATGTGCACCCAGTCACAGATGTCACGACATCTGCTACTATACCACCATGGACAGAAGAACATCAAGTTTTTTCCATCTAGTGCAAAGACACAGTCGAGATCAAACATAGCACTTATGTTTATTGATCCTGCCCAGTTAACAGCATGATGTCTTAACATTGATTTGAACATCACCTGTTCCCTCATTACAGATGGGTGAACTATAACAGATCCACCAGTCTATACATTAGTATCAGCAGTCAATGATAAATGTCATAACGTTCTGTTTTTCATTCAGAATGCAGGCTATGTATCAGGTCTTGTTATTCCCTTCATAAACAGACTACAAACAGACTGAGTTATAACAGACATAATATAATATGCAGAAGGTAAAAACATCAGAATTGTTAACCCAGTTCGGTACAACATTACCTACTCTGGGGGCATACCAAGCCAGGAAGAAGATCCACTATTAGCAGTATTAATTCAGAGTTAAACTCCCCCGTTTACAACTCTTCACTTAATCCCTACCCCAATGCAATCTATACCTAGGCACTCCTAGATAGAAACCTCCAGTTTCCATTCCTATCACTATAATTACCATGTAATGCTTAGACAACTTGAACATGCTTCACAGCTTCGTTCAAGAACATAACAAATCTTGCCTACAGGCTTTAAGTTACAAATAATCTCATGCTTTCAAGCACTGAGAAACACCTGGTAACCTTCCCACAGGTTGGGAGGTTTACCTCACACACACGCCTAATTTTTACATTGTTTGAGGCTTACAAAACCTAGGTTACAATCTGCTATTTATAACCTAACCACCCAACTGGATTTGGGCCTTCAGAAATCGCAGCAAGCTTCTCCTTTGCTGTTACACAGCTGGCAGGAATCTTCTGCTACAAACAAGGTCTTCAATCTTTTATTTCCTAAAAGATCTCCATATTTGGAAACTGTACATTCACCAAATATTCTGATTGAGTCTTCAAGATCTACACATAGAAGTTAGGATATTCACCAAATATCTTAACTAATCCCAGAATATTAAATTAGTTAACACATGCCAGAATTAACTAATACAGTTTTATACACCTGCTTGATGTCACAGTCACGATGTCATGACATCGTATCTGACATGTTGGTCCAGATGTTGAACTTCTTCAACCCAACATATTAAAACAACAGAGGTGATTACATTATTTGTTTTACAAAATTAATGTCAATTTTAAGGTATCAACAATCTCCCCCTTTGGCAAATTTTAGCTAAAACAAATAACCCAATATGGGTCTGTACTTCCTCTTTGTCAATGACATCCCCATTGCCACCACCACTGTTGGTGTACATGAGGAAGAAGATGTACAAGGCTCAGCTCCATCACAACCCTTCCCCTCAACAGTAGGGCTTCCTGAAGAATATGTAATGCTGAGTACATAGAAAATGTAACTCAGATCACAAGACACAACTGTCTTCTTAACTCAGATCACAAGACACAACTGATATACCCAGTTAGTGACTTTTGCGTCTGAACCCATCTTCTCCTTGCCACCAGATATTGCTTGCTTCTGGTGCATCCTCAGGACAATGTTTCTCTCCCCGTTTTTAGCTAAACATTTATAAGTGTCACCTTCACAAAACCAGATCCAGGAGCAGTATGCCCAGATCTTAACAAAACCCATGGTTTAGAGAGAATGAAATGTCGCTCTTGTGAGAAGAGGAGTGCTGATACATCCTTTAAATAGGCCAGACCATGCTTAGGAATTAACGGTAGAAGTAAATACATGGTCAAGATCCATAAATATATGCTTTAGGAATTAACGGTAGGAGTAAATACTTTGTCAAGATCCATAAATATTTGCTGAGAATCAGTCAGAGAATCACCACCAATATCCCAGACTATCTTTGAATACCTTTTACAGCTCTTGACTGTTTCCAGAAACAACAGTTCCAAGACTATTCCATAAATGCTGTCAGACACGTTGCAAGCTATGTCTTAACATTTGACACTGCTTTTGTCTGCATTCTTCATATATTATCCCTATCACCATTTCCTAACGCCACTTTCTCACCTCCAATGGTAGCTTGACATCTAGCACCATATACCCACATTTCCTTATATAACTTCCAGCAGGTACATAGGATATCTTATGTTAAGACATCACATATGACATCTTGTGAACATTCTGTCCTTTTTGTTCACAAGGAAAACTAACAGCAATTAAACAACATAACAGTAGTTTAATCAGCAGCAGAAGCAAAACAATTACTAGCTATGGCTACTAGTAATACACACATGCACAAGGGTACTTCTCCTCCCCCTAAATCTGTGCAACAATCAGAATTACTAGTTATGGATGCAACTAGTAAGACACACAAATGCATAATGCACCAGGGTACTTCTTCTCCCCCTAAAACTGTGCATACAACAAACATAACAGCAGCTCCAGCACCTGTTCCACACAACTGTAATACACAGGCTCATTCTAATAACATAATGAGACACACCCCATCCATATTTCCTTATGATTGTAAGTTTCAGAAGGAAATAACAATATTGTCCAAGGCAATGTCATGACATCCGGTCAGACATTCTTCTTCTTACTCAGCCTTGACACACACCACAACATCCCACTAACTAACAAGGTTCCATACCTTGTTATCTGAGAACACATAGACCACAAGCTTGATGATTACTTGCAATGCAAAGACAGAACTCCCCCTGTCATGAACACCCAACTCTCCTCTTGAAACATGGAGATCACACATGAACATATCCAACACCCCAAGGTTGGACCTTCACTAACTTCCTGATTCAAAGAGAACCCAGACCACTTGATGAATGGAAAACATAAGACGCATCTTCATGTCTTCAAGAGCACACCCTCTGTTCAACCCTCTTGGCTGAACACATCCACACTCTGTGTCAATTTCCCTTCCAACCAGAACAGAAAACCACTTCACAAAATGTTCTAACATGAGTTAGGACATCCTTCATAACATAACACCATCTGATAATCTTCAACTATCACTGAGTCATTAGCTTGATCCACAAGAAACCAGACACAAATTGGGACATATATATGCTCATCCCATTACAAGAGATAGTCTTCCATATATAGCTCAAAACTCCTTCCACAAGCTCTAAGAGATGACTAGAAAACACCTTCTTTTGTCTTCAACTTACTGCTCAAAAGTAACTTGTCTCAGACTTTCTTCAACAATAATCAGTTGCCATATGTAGATTATCTTGATTCTTCGAACTCACTTCTGAGATAGACCAAGTGCCACTGGTTGATTACCTCCTTCATGAATCCTCATATGAAAAAGTCAAATGCCATTCTTTTGACCTCTCCACGTTTATCAGACTTCTTCCAAAGATATTCTGACCTTCCAAGTGAGACTTGAACTTCAAGCTTTTTGAAGTATCCAATCTACAACCCTGTAGACCCTTCTATCTCAAGTTGATGTGCCACTTCACCAACTAAGATTCTGATGTTGAACCAAATGTCATAGCATTGTGTTTTGACATTTAGGTGTTGAATTCAGCTCCTTCTTCTGCCACTTGAAAGAACTTCCTCCCTTCACAGAACAAGAGTTCAATGTTCTCATAGACCTTATTGTGGAACCAAGTTTGAGTAAACATCCTCCATCCTGCAGGTTTGCAGTTAAGTCATCCAAGCTCACACCTTAATGAATCCCTGCTTCTTCTCCAAAGACATCAGACGCTCTGATGCATGAGTCTTCAGAAGGACCAGTTAGAAACTATTCCTTCAACTATACCAAGGATTCCACTTCCTAAAGCTAAGCTGTTTCCGTGATGTCAAGACCGCTGCCACTTCTTCTTGACTCTACAGTGTGCATTAGCTAATGCACTTCCTTACCTAGATCAGAAGTGAACTGATCCAAGTAACCACCATCAGGACTATGATGTTTTCTTCTTCTTGTACACACCAAGGCTGTCATACCCCAATTTTGTCCGGGCATATTTAAATTTTCACAGAACTGATTTCATTTTATTTTTGCATCATATGTATAACATTACATACATTGCATCATGAATAACACCTAAAATGTCAGTCGGAATGAATTTATTTGAGAATACAGACAAATCGGTTGAATTGTCAAAATTTGAGAAAACAATGTATTTTTCAAATAATGTGTTTTGCGCTGATAATTTTGGTGTGACCGGTTTAATTTTCCGAATAAATTTGCACTCGATTTCTAGTTTTAATGGGTCAATTTTCTTTGGTTAGATATTTAATTAAAATAATTAGAATGTATTCAAATTAAATATTAGTTAGTTTTTATTTAAACAGATAATAATTGTAAAAATTGTGTGCATTGGATTCCCTCGTTACATAAAAAAACAAAAAAAGAGAATAAGAAAAAAGATCTATCTTCAAAAAGATCCGCTCACTCATCCACTCCCAACGGTCTCCCACACACTACGCGTCCTTCTCTTATTATCCCTCACGTCTCTCCATCTCACAGCTCACAAAAATCCACCATTCTCTCACAAAACGACAAAACCCTCTCTCATTCTCACTACTCTCACTCACATCTCTTTCCACTCAAATTCCTCACCTGGAGTCACTCTCAGAAAATTCACTCTAAAAAACTCTCACGCCACTCACTTTCAGTAGAACACACCTCACCATTCACTCCTCTCTCAACCCTAAATCATCACTCTCAAAACCCATTTGCCGCCGTGAAACCCCACTCCGTCATCTTCCTCTCAAACCATCATCTTCATATTCCTTCCAATCAAGCCAACAAAACTCTCGCGAATCCACCGCCTTCATTCTCACCATCCACCGTTGCCGCCGTCAAACCCGTTTTCCTCCATCAACCCTTCAAATCGCTTCACCTCACAAACCCGTCGTCACCTTCAACCACCAAAAACCCGCCTTCATCAACCATCAACCCAATCGCCTTCCATCTTCAACACCTTCGAATCATTTCCACAAAACCCACGCAAATCCGCTCAGAATCGCACCACCATCAAAACCCTCATCTCACTCGACTCTACCACCAGCATCACCATCCAACAAATCCGCCGCTTCACATCATTTTCATCGCCGTAATGGAAATCACCCTTCGTTAATGCCAAACCCTCTAATCCGACCATTCAAATCAACCTTCACCTTCACAGTGCCGTGGAAATCGCCGAAATAGTCCATCAACAACAACCATCCTTTTTAACAAAAGCCCCAAATCTTATTTGAATGCTCCTTACTGAAGTTTGTTGCTGTTAAGTGTTTAAAGTTTACAGGGAGCTTCGGAGCCATAACAATTTCAGGAATCCGAAAGGCAGCAGGGTTATCAGTCAGGTTAAGATGATGTTGCAAGCAGCTGCGGATTGCGTTATGCCACTGATTTAGTGTTGTTTGATTTTCGGTAATTTCATCTTTGGCTTGATTTGAATCTGAGTTTTAGATTGTACTGTTTATTGTTTTGGCTATATTCTGGCATGCGGTTATGATAGGTAGTAAGTACACTGGATTGCTTGATTTGTGTAGTTCATGTTTGGTTTAGATGCAATTTCTCTGATTTGTTTCAAATTAAGCTCTAGTGTAAAAATTTGCTTCAAATTAAGTTCTGGTGTAGCATTGAGATAGGTTGGTTATTAAACACTGTTATGTAATATTTGGACACATTGTCATGTTTAAATTTTGGTGTAGTGTGTGGGCATAGCAGGTTTTTAGTTAAGTTGTCAAGAGTGTTTTAGCTATTCCAATGGCTATCCTTCTTGTCTTGAAAA
Source organism: Lathyrus oleraceus (assembly GCF_024323335.1). Taxonomy (NCBI): domain Eukaryota; kingdom Viridiplantae; phylum Streptophyta; class Magnoliopsida; order Fabales; family Fabaceae; genus Lathyrus; species Lathyrus oleraceus. Next base: position 516,584,832 of record NC_066584.1, read on the forward strand.
TTTGAGTTATGAATGTTGATGAATGCTTTGCTCTGTGATATGCTTGATATGATTAAGTTGAAGCCGAACGATTCATACTCTATGAAATTTGATTCTGGATTCTAGTTGAATTTTGCTGCTTACTTTGATTATTGTAAATAAACTTGTAAATATTAAATAATACTGAATTGATACTATTTACATTTGTCATATAAATCAGATTTTTTTTTAATAACGGATTCAGCAATTTCATGCTGATATTCCGCATAATTCCGATATATCAATCAAATATTTTTCACCGAGTTTTGAATCTGCGTATGATATCAATCATTGTTATTACGCTCAAATCGGTTCCGAGTACATATTCATCTACACATACCGATTAAATCAATATCATTATTTTTTTTTCTTTCTCTGGATGTAATTAATTGATTAAAACTTTTTGTTAGTTTAATTGCGATTAATCAATTTTAATTAACTTAATTATTTAATTTAATTAAATAATTTTGATAATTATTTTTTTAATTAATTCAATTAACCCATTTAATTAACAAAAAAAAAGAAAATTATTTCATGTTTCACCATCAGTATCATTTCATAAACCATTTTTCAATTTTATTTCAATTTCAAATAATTTCCAATTCCATTTCAATTCATTATCCATCAAAACCAATTTCAAAAAAAGCACAAATCATACAATTCTCGATTTAAACATCGAGCCCATTTTAAAAACACCCTTGTAAGTCGATTGCTCTTTGCATCGCCATCAACCTCACATAGCTTACTCTTGGGCTTCCTTACAATGAAACCTACTTGGTTATTGATTAATCGAGTAGATGAAATAATACACTAAATAAATTTCATTTTCATTCATAAACACAAATTCAAATCATTTTTTTCAAACCATTCAATTTCAAAATAATTTCCTACTTTAGCATAAACTTGGGATGAAAAGGAGATAGTAAGCGTACACTTCACTATTTCTCAAGCACTTGAATAATTGGCGTACGCCATATTGCGCGAGTTCTTGTTACCCGATTAAATCTTAAATTCCACAAATTCAAATCATTTTTCAAACCATTCAACTTCAAAAGCATTTTCTCTTTCAAACATAAACCTTGGGATGAAAAGGAGAATAGTAAGCTTCTGCTTCACTATCTCTCGACTATTCGAATAATTGGCGTACGCCATATTGCTCAGATTTTCGTCATTCATTTAAAACTCTAAAACTCCCTAAAATTAAACTCACTCCCCCAATTAACAATTAATTCTAAAAGCTCTATTAATCTTTGAATGAAAAGGAGAATAGTGAGCATCCGCTTCATTATTTCTCGATTATTCGAATAATTGGCGTACGCCATATTGCGCGAGTTCTTGTTACCCGATTAAATCTTAAATTCCACAAATTCAAATCATTTTTCAAACCATTCAACTTCAAAAGCATTTTCTCTTTCAAACATAAACCTTGGGATGAAAAGGAGAATAGTAAGCTTCCACTTCACTATCTCTCGACTATTCGAATAATTGGCGTACGCCATATTGCTCGGATTTTCGTCATTCATTTAAAACTCTAAAACTCCCTAAAATTAAACTCACTCCCCCAATTAACAATTAATTCTAAAAGCTCTATTAATCTTTGAATGAAAAGGAGAATAGTGAGCATCCGCTTCATTATTTCTCGATTATTCGAATAATTGGCGTACGCCATATTGCTCGGATTCTCGTCATTCAAATCAAAACCATAATCATACAATTTCAAATCATTTCTACAAATCCTAAAATACTTTTAATTCCATATTTCAGATGAAAAGAGGATAGGAGGCGTACGCCTCCCTATCTTTCGATTATTCGAATAATTGGCGAACGCCACATTGCTCGAATCTTCGTCATCAATTCAAAACCACAATCGAATAAACTCAAATCATACCAAATCCAAACCTACCAATCCAACATACAAACATATCTTTTACAATTTAAACTTCGGATGATAAAAGATGAGAGGCGTACGCCTCGCCATCTCTCGATTATTTGAATAATTGGCGAACGCCATATTGCATAAATTATCGACTTCCGACTAAAACACGCTAAATAAACTTGGATAAGGGAATAAGTGGCGTACGCCTCATTATCCTTTGAATAAGCAAGTAGGGGGCGTACGCCTCACTATCGTGCATATTCAACATCCGCAAACAAACTTTCAAAATAATTCGAACGAAAAAGGAATAGAAGGCGGACGCCTTATTACTCCTCGAAAGAATTGGATAATTGGTGAACACCACATTGCTCAATCTCTCGTTTTTCTTCCAAAAACATCTCAAACAACTTAAACCTAACTTCTCGCCCCCGTGCGATCGAAACCAAACCAAAACACCCAAACACATCAATTCAACTTGTCGCCTCCGCGTGACCAAAACCTTTCTTGCAAAAAGAACACTGTCAATCCTTTCTAATGCGCACAACAAACCAGTGCTAGAGCCTCCACCGAGAGTAGACAAGCCAGCGTTTAGCCGTTAGAACGCCGACCTACACAGTCGTTCATCAAAACAAAACTCACCAAATATTCGTAGTAGCCCGAACTACGAATGCTCTGATTTCCTTATTGCACTATAAGGATACGTAGGCAGGAGATTGTTGTATCTTCGCGAGCACACTAATAAAAAACCTCCCATTTCCCCCTCCTGAGGTCTTCATCCACATCTATCATCAATTCTAATCACTCGAAGCAAGCAGATAAACAGTCAATTAACAGTCAAATAGCAAAATCAGACTAAGAGGTTCCCGTTGAGTACAACGGACGTAAGGGGTGCTAATACCTTCCCCTTGCGTAATCGACTCCCGAACCCGAATATGGTTGCGACGATCATTATTCTTATTTCTAAAGGTTTTCTCGATATTTTCCTATTCCTTCAGTGTAATGAATAAAGTTCGGTGGCGACTCTGTTTCGAACAACATTTTTTCCGCGTCCTATCGCGAGGGATCGCATTTTTTGAGGTGCGACAGACTGGCGACTCTGCTGGGGACATTGCTCCAAGCAAGAGAGAGTCTAGCCTAACTTAGTCTGATTTCGCTATGACTGTTGGAAGATGTTCTTATCTTCCATACTTATTTCTCTGTATTCTTTTCTGATTGCTTGTGTTGTATGTATTTTATCTTGATACTTTGATATGGGACTTGGTATATGTTGTGAGATAAGCTTCATACCCGAGCTTCGAGAAAAAACTTTAGAACCCGGAGTTGTGTAGTATTGAACCGGGGGGTGTACACCTCATTGGGACAATACGAAGACTCCACCTAGAGTAGATCTGTTTGGAGTTTCCATCACAATAAATCACTTTCATCTGACATAGTCCAAATCCACTTCTTGTTAGCAAGCTTTTAAAAGTCATTTTATTTGTGATGATTGCTTGATTAGCCCAAGGTTACAACTTCATGGACCACTTTGTCTCTTGATAATTACCTAAGGCATTTCTTAGTTGGGTTACTCTAAAAATAAAATTGCAATTAAAAATAAATACGAATTGTTGACATAATCCAAAAGGTTTGTTCACGTGTACCACAATTGGATCTTTTCATTTTCTTTTCCTAAGGAAAATAGAGTTGTAAGAATGTTATGAACCCAATCCAATTCCAAAATGTCATTACACAACATTACATGCAAACGTTCAAATACATTCCGAAAATTAGAAATCAAGTTGTTGTCACACATAGCAGGACCATGAGTCACAATCCAATCACAAACCAAAATCAGGAAACACAAGGTGATGACGGCAATGCTTCTCAGCTATCAACAAGTTCAGGATACAGTAGAGATACTTCTTGCAAGTCATATCCCGGGTCAGATACTGATGGTGCTGCTCCCATGCCATCAATGAATAGAGAACCTGACTTCCCACCCGACTTATGGAGACTAGGTCTCGAAGCCAAGATATATGGAGGAGGCCATCAGAGGGGCTCATTCCTAGGATAATATTTTCTTCTGCTGTGGAATCAAGAGTCTATCTTTCTGGTATCTAGATATTGAGACACAGATCCAGGGAAAAGATGTTACGGCACTTCTCAACTTATCAATCAATGATAAACAACAAAACTGCAATTGCAAATGCCGGTGCAATAGAACTGCTGATTCCTGTTCTAGTTGAAGTTGTTGAGTTGGGTTCTGCTAGAGGAAACGAGAATGCAGCAGCAACTCTTCTACATCTTCGCCTACACAGTAATAGATTCTTAAGCATGGTGCTCCAACACGGAACTGTGCCACCATTAGTAGCTTTATCATAGTCAGGCACACCGAGGGATAAAGAAAAGGCCCGAACTACGATTGCTCTGATTTCCTTATTGCACCATAAGGATACGTAGGCAGGAGATTGCTGTATCTTCGCGAGCACACTAATAAAAAACCTCCCTTTTTCCATTCTGAGGTCTTCATCCATCTCTACTTTTTAATCATCTATTCACTCGAAGAAAACAACTAACATTCATTTAACATTCAAATAGCAAATTGGACTAAAAGGTTCCCGTTGAGTACAACGGACGTGAGGGGTGCTAATACCTTCCCCTTGCGTAATCGACTCCCGAACCCGAATATGGTTGCGACGACCATTATTCTATTTTCTAAAAGGTTTTATCGATATTTCCCTATTCCTTCATTGGGATGAATAAAGTTCGGTGGCGACTCTGTTCGAATTTAATTTTTTCCGGGACCATCGCGAGGGATCGTATTTTTCGAGATGCGACAGATGCTTTTGCTGCCACCAAAGTGATAGATCATAAACCAATGTACTATCCTTCTTGCGATTCTGCACAGGGTCTTGAAGACAAGATGTTCCAACATCTTTTTTAAAAAAACATCAGTTATTTTGAGTTCCAAGGATAATCAATTAAATACTTGTACTTGGCACAAGTAGACATTGATCTTAAATCCTTTCCCAATTTTCCTTTCAGATACTTCCACCATAAGAATACTTTGAGAATACTCTTCTTGTGTCAACATCTTCTGCTTGCAAGCACCTCAACAGTTTTGAGAATCTTTCCAGATTAAATTCACCCTTAGGAATGAGAGGGATGAATCCTACCTTGAAAATGTGTCACCCAATAACCAGAACCCATGTGACACAGGTCAACAGCCAACCAGACCCTAGGCTGACCAAACGTGAGGAGGTTAACCAAAACTCCCCCTCAAATTAACAATCATGGAAACTTCACACCAATATCCATGCATTGTACACAAATGTCTCAACATGACATACATCACCCCTATCGGTGGCAATTAACTCTATGAGTTATACCTATACATACTTCAATCACACCAATCAGACTCTAGCTGACCATAAGTACTGGTGAAAGAAAACAACACCCATCAATAGTAGCTATGCATTTCCAGAGCATACTACCTCAACCAATCTCTGAATCTTCATATTCTCACTCCTTGAAAGAATTGTCACTTCTGAGCGTGGTGTTTGAATAACTAGATTCATGGTCCCAATCCTCTCAAATGACATATCAATCAGGTTACCCCAGTATTGACTTCTATCATCCAGGGGACTTGTCTTCCAACAAAACATAGTACTTCAGGGAACAACTATCCAATCCTGATCAATCTATAGGAATAAGACAGACAGCAGGAAATCGCACCATCTCACATCTCAACCAGCTTCACTTCTAGAGATCATACGTCTAAAAGTGACCTTCTTGAGCACACATACAGTTGACCCTACCCTTGTCAACTTAGCACACACAGATGTCTCCTCTTCCAGGTCAGGAGTAGGTTCCAAACAAACGTATCCCTTTGTTTGACACCTAAACACATCTGCTCTTCAACCAGTAGCTGCATACTTGTTGAACAACATGTTCTAACATCACATAGAACATTAGTTCCACCTCCTTGGAACAAAACCCTCCTTGAAAGTCTTCAAGGTCTTCATATACACTACCCAAGAGAGTAAAAGAATCAGTGATCAGGTGATTCTTACAATCCTGAAGTGAGAACGTCATGATGAGTGGACTTGAGGAGACTCAAGTATCTTTGACATCTTCAGTAGATTATGATGCAATCTTGAATACAGCAGCCTTTCATCCACATGAGGGGAAACTACATCAGAGTTTGAGTTTTGCCAGGTATTATGCAGCATAAATCATAATACAACTCAACCTATGAACACACACTTCTCCAGATCAGCCTCCAAGATCATACCAAGATTGAATATGATTCAATACTAGCAGAGTTGTCCCACCCAAAAGCCAATTGTCAACCTCTAGTGACAGGTACACACAGGGAAATCACAGAACCTTCCACAGGTTCCTGTCATGAATAGTCCATCCACCTACTTCAAGGGACTATTCAGGGAAATCACAGAACCTTCCACAGGTTCCAGCATCAGTACTAACATAACTCCTTGCAAGATACCAGAAAGTATCACCCATGGATCTCATCCAGAAACAGAACAGGATGCCTGCTCTGATACCAATTGAAATTCTGGTATAGTCAGAGTTCAGATGTTCTACACGAAGTCATGACATCTGATCCAACACTGTTACTAATAGAGCACGACAGTTATAAAAATTTAATACCCAGTACTCATGTGCACCCAGTCACAGATGTCACGACATCTGCTACTATACCACCATGGATAGAAGAACATCTAGTTTTTTCCATCTAGTGCAAAGACACAGTAGAGATCAAACATAGCACTTATGTTTATTGATCTTGCCTAGTTAACAGCATGATGTCTTAACATTGATTTGAACATCACCTGTTCCCTCATTACAGATGGGTGAACTGTAACAGATCCACCAGTCTATACATTAGTATCAGCAGTCAATGATAAATGTCATAACATTCTGTTTTTCATTCAGACTGCAGGCTATGTGTCAGGTCTTGTTATTCCCTTCATAAACAGACTACAAATAGACTGAGTTATAACAGACAGAATATAGTGTGCAGAAGGTAAAAACATCAGAATTGTTAACCCAGTTCGGTACAACATTACCTACTCTGGGGGCATACCAAGCCAGGAAGAAGATCCACTATTAGCAGTATTAATTCAGAGTTAAACTCCCCCGTTTACAACTCTTCACTTAATCCCTACCCAATGCAATCTATACCTAGGCACTCCTAGATAGAAACCTCCAGTTTCCATTCCTATCACTATAATTACCATGTAATGCTTAGACAACTTGAACATGCTTCACAGTTTCGTTCAAGAACATAACAACTCTTGCCTACAGGCTTTAAGTTACAAATAATCTCATGCTTTCAAGCACTGAGAAACACCTGGTAACCTTCCCACAAGTTGGGAGGTTTACCTCACACACACCCCTAATTTTTACATTGTTTGAGGCTTACAAAACCTAGGTTACAATCTGTTATTTATAACCTAACCACCCAACTGGATTTGGGCCTTCAGAAATCGCAGCAAGCTTCTCCTTTGCTGTTACACAGCTGGCAGAAATCTTCTGCTACAAACAAGGTCTTCAATCTTTTATTTCCTAAAAGATCTCCATATTTGGAAACTGTATATTCACCAAATATTCTGATTGAGTCTTCAAGATCTCCACATAGAAGTTAGGATATTCACCAAATATCTTAACTAATCCCAGAATATTAAATTAGTTAACACATGCCAGAATTAACTAATACAGTTTTATACACCTGCTTGATGTCACAGTCACGATGTCGTGACATCGTATCTGACATGTTGGTCCAGATGTTGAACTTCTTCAACCCAACATATTAAAACAACAAAGGTGATTACATTATTTGTTTTACAAAATTAATGCCAATCTTAAGGTACCAAAAGATCTCGATTTGATGTGTTTAATGATCACAAGAGTTTGAAGTACTTGTTCGATCAGAAAGAATTGAATATGAGGCAAAGGAGATGGTTGGAATTCTTGAAAGATTATGATTTTGGGTTGAATTATCATCCTGGAAAGGCGAATGTTGTAGCCGATGCATTGAGTAGGAAGTCATTGCACATGTCTATGTTGATGATTCGAGAGTTTGAATTGTTGGAGCAATTTAGAGACTTGAGTTTAGTTTGTGAAGCGACGCCTTCGTGTGTTAAACTTGGTATGTTGAAGCTTACGTGTGGCATTCTTGACGAGATTAGAGAAGGTCAGAAGTCAGATTTGAAATTAGTCGATGTTACGACATCGATTAATCAAGGCAAAGGTGGTGAATTTCGGATTGATGAGAATGGTATCATGAGGTGTGATGATCGAGTTTGTGTTCCGGACGTTGCAGATTTGAGAAAGAGGATTCTCGAGGAAGGGCATAGAAGTGGTCTGAGTATTCATCCTGGTGCTACTAAAATGTATCAAGACTTGAGGAAGATGTTTTGGTGGCAAGGTATGAAGAAGGATGTAGCGGAATTTGTGTATTCATGTTTGACTTGTCAAAAGTCAATGATTGAACATCAAAAGCTGTCTGGTTTGATGCAACCGTTATCTATTCCCGAGTGGAAGTGGGATAGTATCTCTATGGATTTTGTTTCGGGTTTGCCGAGAACATCGAGTAATTGTGAGGCGATTTGGGTCGTTGTGGACAGGTTGACGAAATATGCTCATTTTATTCCGATGAGGATGGATTATTCGATGGAGAGACTTGCTAAGTTGTACATCAAAAGGATTGTGTGTTTGCACGGTATTCTGTCGAGCATTGTTTCGGATAGAGATCCGAGGTTCACTTCGAGATTTTGGGAAGGTTTGCAAAGTGCTTTGGGTACGAAGTTGCGTTTGAGTTCGGCATATCATCTGCAAACTAATGGTCAAACAGAGAGGACTATTCTGTCACTTGAAGATCTTTTGAGGTCTTGCATTTTGGAACAAGGAGGAAATTGGGATAGTTTCTTGCCTTTGATCGAGTTTACGTATAACAACAGTTTCCATTTGAGTATTGGAATGGCACCTTTTGAGGCTCTTTATGGAGGAAGGTGTAGAACTCCTTTGTGTTGGTACAAATCGGGAGAGAGTGTTGTGGTTGGACTCGAGTTGATTCAAGAGACTACGAATAAGATTAAGATGATTCAAGAGAAGATGAAGGCTTCTCAAAGTCGTCAAAAGAGTTATCATGATAAGAGGAGGAAAGCTCTTGAGTTTGAGAAAGATGAGCATGTGTTTCTTCGAGTTACGCCAATAACGGGTGTTGGTAGAGCTTTGAAGTCGCGTAAGTTGACGCCGCGTTTCATTGGTCCTTATCAGATTTCCGAGAGGGTAGGTGAAGTGGCATATCGAATTGCATTACCACCGTCACTTTCTAATCTTCATGATGTGTTCCATGTGTCTCAATTGAGGAGGTACATTGCGGATCCATCGCATGTTGTTCCATTAGATGATGTTCAAGTGCGGGATAATTTGACGGTTGATACATCACCTATGCGAATTGAAGATCGAGAAGTGAAAAAGCTTTGTGGTAAGGAGATTGCTTTGGTGAAAGTGATATGGGGCGGAGCCGCCAATGGCAATATTACTTGGGAACTCCAGGATAAGATGAAGGAATCGTATCCGGAGTTGTTCGTTTGAGGTAAATTTCTGAGGCCGAAAATCTTTTAAGTGGGGGAGAGTTGTAACAACCCAATTTTAGTATTTATTTATTATATTATTATTACTATGTTTTATTTTATTTTATTTATTTGGAGTGGTAAGTAATTAATTGGTTGTTAGGTAGTATAATAATTGATTATATTAATTAATTTGGTGTGTTAATTAATTATTTAGTTGATATGAGATATAATTGAATAATTAATTATATTAATTAACTTGGTGTGTATATTGAGTTGGTTTAATTTATTTGAATTAAATAGAGATATTATAATACTAGGTCTTATTGGGCCTAATAATTAAATTAGAGGTATCATTCTTTAAGCCCAAATAGAATACTAGTATATAAGAGGTGAGGAGAGTGAGGAGTAGGATTATTTTGATCATTTGACGGCAATAGAGAAAGAGAAGAGGAAAAGTAAGGAGAAGAGGGGAAGGACAAGAGAGAAGCTAAGGTTTCCAGAAAATTGAAGAGGTAAGGGGGAGAATCCTTATTATTATGGGTTAGTATGATTGGGTCAATGGGTAGAAATATGTTTAGGTTGAAATCCCTAATTTTTATAGTTTTAGAATTGTTAGGTTTTGATGAGTATTCTTGATTTGTGGCGATTTGATTGTGTTAAAACTGCAAATTAACGTTATATACTTAGAGTATTGTATGAGTTATAATTTTCTGAATGTTTGGTTTTTTACGGAATCGAAATCGGAGGTCCGAAAGTCCTCAAACGATGAAAAACGCAGAAAATTCTGCATTCTGTTTTGTGTTAACCGGTTACCCACCGAGCGTTAACCGGTTACTTGCTAAAAATCTGCGCAGGAAACTGCATTCTGTTTTACGTTAACCGGTTACCCACCGAGCGTTAACCGGTTACTTGCTCTGTTTTGTGTTAACCGGTTACCCACCGAGCATTAACCGATTACCACTGTTGAAAAATGAAAAATTGAGATTTTAAAAGTTGTATTTATTTTGAAATGCAATCTAAGTGTGCGTAGTTTATAATTAGCCTATACTTGTGAATGATATATTGTTATGAATGTGTATATGTACCATTGGTGGATAATTCATAGAGTTGAGTTATGGTGATATGTGGAATGTTAAGATGGTAGAGATGATCTTATTTGCATATGTGTTGGTATTTCTACATTCATTCATGGCATGGTCGACTTCATGGTTGAAGCGGTGAAACTGTGGGTTCACATGGTATTAGACGTTGATCCTTGAATGGAAATAGGCGTAGCAGACGTTGATCCTTAATTGGAAACGGACGTAGTGGCTTAGATTCTAGATATTGAATCGGAAATCGGTGAAACTGTGGGTTCACATAGACGTTGATCCTTAATTGGAAATAGGCGTAGCAGACGTTGATCCTTAATTGGAAAGAGACGTAGTGGCTTGGATTCTAGATATTGAATCGGAAAGTGGTGAAACTGTGGGTTCACATAGACGTTGATCCTTAATTGGAAATAGGCGTAGCAGACGTTGATCCTTAATTGGAAATAGACGTAGTGGCTTGGATTCTAGATATTGAATCGAAAAGCGGTGAAACTGTGGGTTCACATAGACGTTGATCCTTAATTGGAAATAGGCGTAGTAGACGTTGATCCTTAATTGGAAGTAGTGGCTTGGATTCTAGATATTGAATCGGAAAGCGGTGAAACATTGGGTTCACATTGCGGTACCACATGCATAAAGTCACATGTCTTGCATTGAGTCATATTAGAGTTATGTGATAATTGAATGTTTGCATTGATGTGATTGTGAGGTGAGTATGAGATATAGTAATTGAATTTGGTGATGGTTGGATACATAATTTGGCAAAATATGTGATTATGTGATAATTGTAGTTATGTGTATATTTGGGAATATAGTATTGGATTTGAATATTATACTCCTTGAGTTTTGATGGATGTTTGAAACATGTGAAATAAATATTGGTTAGTATTATTTACATGGTTATACGAAGTGTGCTGAATTCCTTTACTTGTTGATTTAATCATTGTGCTTTATTATATTTCTTCATAATGATTTGAATTCTCACCCTTCTGTTTGAATGTTGCTTTACATGGCATCGTGCAGATACTCTAGAGTAGTATTGCTGAAGTAAGTGGACGGTAGCTCACTCGAGATTAGCGGGTGAATTTCGGTGCTTTGTTTTAGAGACTAGGTAGTGAGTCAATGCTCTGGTCATGTAACACGAGGTAGATTAGTAGTATTAAATACATGTCTTATTTGGATATGGTTTTAGTTTATCTTGAAGAGATTATTGAGAGATGATCGTGGTATGGGACATGAATCATTTTATGAAATGCATGGATATTCATTATTTTCCGCTGCGAACGCATATTCGTGAATATTCATGATAATTGAAATGTGTTATTTTAAATGACCAGGTGTATTGTATACTGATGATGAATGATGTTTGGTTTTTGAAAGCTTTCAGCTTTTGAAAACGTCGATGTGACGCCCTTTTTTTTATATGCGTGCTTATTTACTCTGATTATATGTTAAGTATTTTGGGGTAGAAAAAGGGGTGTTACATTGTTAATCAGATTAAGGGTGAATGGGAGATGAATCAGCCTGGCTTCATCCCATATAGAGATTATGCGAGGATAATTTCAACTTTCTTTACTCAAGTTGACTTTCATCATATTCCTCGAGATGAGAATCAGATGGCGGATGCTCTCGCTAAGCTTTCTTCAATGATTGTAGTGAAGTATTGGAATGAAGTCCCAAATATCACTGTGATCCGCTTGGATAGACCATCTCATGTGTTTGCAGTTGAGGAAGTGAAAGATGATAAGCCATGGTATTATGATATCAAGAGTTTCCTCCAAAGTCATATCTACCCGCCTGGGGCATCTGTTAAAGATAAAAAGACTTTGAGGAGATTATCTGGCAGTTTCTACCTTAATGGTGGTGTGCTTTACAAGAGGAATTTTGATATGGTTATGCTCAGATGCGTGGATAGACACGAAGCAAACTTGTTGATGACTGAAGTCCATGAGGGTTCATTTGGTACTCATTCCAATGGACATGCTATGGCAAAGAAGATGTTGAGAGCAGACTACTATTGGCTGACAATGGAGTCTGACTGCTGTAAGTTTGTGAAGAAATTCTACAAGTGTCAGATTTATGCGGATAAGATTCATATTCCCCCGACACTTCTGAATGTTATTTCCTCACCATGGCCTTTCTCCATGTGGGGAATTGACTTGATTGGTATGATTGAACCTAAGGCGTCGAACGGTCACCGTTTTATTCTCGTAGCCATTGATTACTTCACCAAGTGGGTTGAAGCGGGATCGTATGCAAATGTGACTAGGCAGGTGGTTGTGAGGTTTATCAAGAACCAACTCATATGCCGATATGGCGTTCCAGACAAGATCATTACTGATAATGGATCTAACTTGAATAATAAGATGATGAAAGAGCTGTGTAGAGAGTTCAAGATTGCACATCATAATTCTTCCCCTTATAGATCCATGATGAATGAAGCTGTTGAAGCTGCTAACAAGAACATCAATAAGATTATTCAGAAGATGGTTGTTACGTACAAAGATTGGCATGAGATGCTGGCATTTGCTTTGCATGGCTATCGTACATCTGTCCACACTTCAACAGGGGCAACCCCTTTCTCTCTTGTATATGGCATGGAGGTTGTACTCCCTCTAGAGGTTGAGATCCCATCAATGAGAGTCTTGATGGAAGCCAAGTTGACTGAGGCTGAATGGGTTTAGAGTCGTTATGACCAGCTGAATTTGATTGAAGAGAAGAGATTAACTGTCATGTGCCATGGTGTTAGGGACCAATTAGTACTACTTTTTATATCATTTTACTGGTCCCTTTTACCAAGTTTTGATGTAATTACACACTTTTATTCTCACTATTTTGTATAAATGCAATTAGGTTTAATTTATTTTGTTTTGAATAGTTATTTCACATATTTGTTAGTTTTGTAGAATTTTTGGATGAGAAAGCTTTGGATTGCAGCATCATAATATGGAAGATTTTGGATGAAGCTTGCAAAACAAGGAAACTGAGGCAGCTTCAGTTCGCCCCGCGAACAAAGTTCGCCCCGCGAACTGCATGACAGGACCAGTTCGCCCCGCGAACAAAGTTCGCCCCGCGAACCCTGCGAATCCAGCAAACTGATTTTTGGGTCAAAAGTGCTGTTTTGAAGGCCAGCTGTTTTTGCCATTTTGGGTCTGCCTTGGAATTGCTTTTCTACATTGGATTAGAATGACCAATGAAGGAAATGTCAACCCTTTTTGAGAGAAAAATACATTATTCTAGGGCATTCATATTCATTCACACATTGGTGCTGTAGAGCTTTTGTAATAGAGAAACACCAGAGTTTTCTTCTAAATCTTTCTGCTTGGTAACAATGGTGATGAGGAGCTAAACTCCCTTTTGTCAAGATTGGAGGTAGTAGCTATTCTCATCTATCTATGTATTCACTTTGATTTATATATGAGATAAAGATTGTTGATGTATTGGAACTGTTTTTGCTTTACTTTGAAAACCAGATTTGAGTAGTTGTCGAGAGAGATTACTCGAGTTTAGACATAAAACAGATTTTCAAGTAATGAATAAGTTGTAGAGATAGATTTATTCATTACTATTCTTGGATATTGAACATTCAAGGTTACTATATTGATAGTTAGGTGGAGAGATCGTCTAAGGATCAATATAGTAACTATCACGATATCATTTAGACATAAATGACTTTGAGAGGATATTTGAACATCATCAATAATCTTGAATCTAATTATGTATCATAGGGAATCATAGATATTTGAAATAGTGAACTCCAATCTTGCCAAGCTTTTATATTTGTCTAAAACCACTTAATAGTTTATGTTAACATTTATTAACAAGATATTTCTCCAAACAAAACAACCCTGTTACTTTCTAAACTTAACACATTTGAATTATCGAACGGCGGTAATATCACCTAATCTCTGTGGATACGATACAAAAATATTTGCCAAAGATATACTCTTTCAACAAATTGGCGCCGTTGCCGGGGATTGGTGTCGATATTACAAGCATTGCAATAATTCTTTGTTTTTAAGTTTGTTACATTTACTGTTATTCCTCTTTTGTTTCACTTGGTTTGTTAGTTTTGTAGATTCTAGTGCATGCGAGGAAAAGTAACCGAGGAGCAACTTCAATTCGATCCTGAAATTGAAAGAACACTTCGGAAGCTCAATAGCAAAACACGAAGAAGAAGGAAACTAGCCGAAGAGAGGAACCGGAGAGAAGAAGCATCTACTTCCGCACTTGTTCCAATCGAAGAAGTGGTTGTAGAAGCTTGTGAAGGAAACATGGCGGAGGATAATCGTACTGAAATGTCCGCTAATAGTCCAAGAAGGAATGCTCAATTTGCCCGTGGAGGAAGAAATACGGAGATGAAGACCGGAATCCTCCAACTTCTCTATGCAACTCCATTCACCGGAATGGATCACGAAGATCCGTATACCCATCTCATCAAATTCTATGAAATTGCGGGTTCTACGGGAATAGACGAGGCGGGTGAAGAGACGTTATTCAAGAGGATGTTCCCACACTCATTAGTGGGAAAAGCAAAGGAGTGGTACCTTGATCAAGAATCAAGAGTGATGACGGATTGGAATCTATTAGAAGAAAAGTTCTTAGAAAGATACTTCCCTCAATCCCGATTCATGGAAGCCAAGACGGCTATAGCTGTATTTACTCAAGGAGGAAACGAATCTCTAAATGAAGCTTGGGAGAGATTCAAATCAATGTTGAGGAAGTGTAAGGGACATGGTTTTGATGAGCTTACTCAAATCCACATCTTTTTGAATGGTCTCCAATCAACCCATAAGACACTTCTGGACGCCACTGCGGGTGGTTCGCTTATATAAAAAACTGCGGAGGAAGCTAAAGTCATTATTGAACGGATGGCCCGTAATGATCATCAAGGTCAACATGATCGTAGCCCTTCACAACGTAAGCCCGGAGTTTTAGAGTTGAATACCAATGATGCCATCCTTGCACAGAATAAGCTACTCTCTCAGCAAGTGGAGCTTCTTACTCAACAAATGGCCAAGCTTCCACAGCAAATAAAAGAGATTCAAGGTTTTCAAGTTCAGCATCAAGTAGCATGTTGTGAGTTGTGTCAAGGGATCATCCTACTGGTTTTTGTCCTCCACCTCAAGAAGAAGTCAGTTATGTGAACAACCAAAACCAGGGATATCAAAGACAACAGCCTAACAATCAAGGCTATCAACCAAGAAACAATCAAGGGTATCAACCGTCAAGGTTCAACAACCAGAATTATCAACAGCAAAGCCCTTACCAACAACCAAATTCTCAAGGTCAGCAGTCGCAAGGAGGAAATTCAACGCTAGAAGACACTCTCCAACAATTCATGCAAACCTCCATGGCAAATCAGAAGAGCACCGAGGCAGCAATCAAGAATTTGGAGAATCAATTAGGTCAGCTTGCAAAACAATTGTCGGAACAAACTGCAGGATCCTCTTTCTCCGCTAACACTCAAACCAATCCAAAGGAGCACTGCAAAGCAATATTTACTAGAAGTGGTAGAGAGTTGGCAGGTGAAAAAAGTGAGGAAATTACAATAGAGAAGGATATGGATGTTGTACTGGAAAAGGGGAAAGTGGCAGAAACTGCTCAGTTCGCGCCGCGATCTCGCTTCGCGCCGCGAAGACAGCAGAACCAGCAATTGATGGAGGAACAGCAGTGTGAAGCGGAAATGAATAAGGAAATCGAACCAAGGAAGAAGAAAAAAGGAGACAAAGGAGTGAATGTCATTCCAGTTCAACATCTACCATATCCGCACGCACCGTCAAAGAAGGACAATGCTAGGCATTATGCACGGTTCATGGACATCTTCAAGCAACTTCAAATCAATATTCCATTTGCTGATGCATTAGAACAAATGCCACGGTATGCTAAATTTATGAAAGACATTCTTACCAAGAAAAGGCGACATGTGGAAGATGAGACCATCATTCTTGATGCACGGTGTAGCGCAATCATCCAGAAGACTTTACCTCGGAAGGAGTCCGACCCGGGCCGGGTTGTTCTACCGGTAACCATTGGAAGCACATATGTTGGGAACGGTTTGATAGATTTGGGCTCTAGTATAAATTTAATTCCTCTTTCTATTGTCAAACGATTGGGAAATGTGGAGATTAAATCAACAAGAATGACTTTACAACTAGCCGACAAGTCTACCACTTTACCATACGGAATTGCTAAAGACATGTTAGTGAAGGTGGACAAATTCTTGTTTCCGGTAGATTTCGTAATAATGGAGATGGATGAGGACCATGATGTGCCCCTAATTCTTGGAAGACCTTTTATGAAAACAGCTCGGATGATGATTGACGTAGATGATGGACTAATGAAGGTGAGAGTGCAAGACGAAGAGGTGACCTTTAATCTTTTTAAAGCTATGAAGCATCCACATGACAAACATGATTCATTCCGAAATGATGCCATTGAAGAAAAATACCATGATGGAAAGGCCCGTCGCAAGGAGTTTCATGTCGGACAAATGGTACTGCTTTTCAAATCAAGGTTCAAGTTATTCCCGAGTAAGCTGAAGTCAAAAGGGTCAGGACCGTTTGTAGTCAAAGAGGTGCGCAATGATGGAGCCATTGTGATCGAGGACCCAAAGTCTCAAGAAAGTTGGACTGTCAATGGTCAAAGACTGAAAGTCTATCATAGCGGTGACATAAACCGTGATGTGGATGTCGTGTCTCTATTTAAACCGGGCTAATCAGTGGACCGTCGAGCTCAAACGACGTTAAACAAAGCGCTTGTTGGGAGGCAACCCAACATTGTAAGTCTGTATTTTAATTTTTTTTTCTGCTGTGTGAGTTTTTGCTGTGTTAAACTTTGAAAAAAATTGGGTTCTGGTTTTTACAGTTCGCCCCGCGAACAAAGTTCGCCCCGCGAACTGCATGACAGGACCAGTTCGCCCCGCGAACAAAGTTCGCCCCGCGAACAGTAAAAAACAGAACTAATTTTTTTTGAAATTTCCTTCAGTTCGCCCCGCGAACAAAGTTCGCCCCGCGAACTGAAAAAAAAAAAAAAAAACTTTTGTTTTATGTCATTTTTGTTTCATTCCTATTTTCACGAACTTAGGAGATTCTTTCAACAACCTCGCTACTCCTCATCCAAACCTCCAAATTTCAAAACTTCCCCTTTCCATTCCTTTCTTAAGAGGATTTTGTTGATTATGCTAAGTGGCCTGAGGGCAGGCCAAAATTTTGGGGGGTGCAGGAGGTGGTGTAAACCATGGCGATGAGTTGAAGGAAGATTGAGGAGTTTGTTGAATTTTAGAGTGTGTCTTGATAATTGCATGAATACTTTTTGAAATTTAAGTGTGTTTTAATCAAATATTGGTTTGCCAACATTTTTGTTTAATTGTTCTTACTCATAAGTCAAGCTTTAAGCAACCGAGAAATGATCGCAAAGAAAGAAGCATAGGACACTTCGAGTGGTGATGATAAGAATTAGTGTCGGCATTTCAAGGTACACTTTATCGCTTTCTAGACTTAACATGAGTAGTTTGATGGTGTGTGCAAATTCCATGTCATAAATTCATTGAAGTATATGTCATTTTTGAATCAAAATAGGACTTAGCCAGTTGTGAGGAGACTTTCCATTGTACACTAAAAAGCGGGAAACCGAGCATTGTTTTAACTCATTCTTATCATGCTAAATCATGCATCAATCCATTTTTGTGTGAAATTTTTGAAAATGATAGAGGCATTGTTTGTGAGAAAAACCACTTGACCAAAAAGTTTGAATCAACTAACCTTGTGAGGAATAATCCTTAGTTAACCCCCTTTGAGCTTAATTTAGGATTCATTTGATTGATCATTGTAAAATCAATTGAAATTGTGGAATAAATGAATCCTAATTTCTTTCGTATCAGTTGAAACCTCAACCGAGTTGTTTGCAAAATTTTGCCTTTTGCTTATGTCTAAGTAGGGAGCATTATTGAATGAATTTGGTTTTGGAATCTAAAGTTGGGGAGAGTAAAGTGAAAAGTTGATTAGAAACTGGGAAAAGTGAGTTTCTATGAAAGGGTAAAAATATGAAAAGAAACAAGAAAAAGAAATCACCCTTGAAACCATAGAGCATAAAAAAATAAAAAAAAATAAAAAATTAGAAAAAGAAAAGCAAAGGAAATGCTTATGGGTGTGTGGATTTGAAAAGAAAAAGAAAAAGAAAAAGATAGGAATCAAAGAAAGGGAAATTGTGTAGAGTGAATCTTTGGGAATGCTCCCTTAGGATAGGCAATTTGGTTGAATTCTCTTAATCATATCCTTTCTTGTAATCTAAGCCACATTACAACCCTTGAAAGACCTCTTGATTCTCATTTTTCACATGATTTGGTACTTGTTGTGATAACCGCATGATTTGAGTTGTTGTTGATTTAATTGCTTGGATGAGTGAAAGTAACCCTTCATGTTATTCATCAAAATTATGATGTGTGTGTAAGTTTGATTCAATTTTGACATATATGGCTTTGAATTCCTTGGAATGATTTTTGCACTTTACCATTTCCCTTATTCATGTTTTGTCTAGAATTGAGATAGGTGAATTGAGAAAATGCCGAACGCTTTTGAACCATTTGAATGTCTTTGGTAAATCCTTGTTTCAATCTTTTGTGTCATTGCTTTGGTTGTAAGGGTGGAAACTTTTGTTTAGGGACAAACAAAATGCTAAGTTGGGGAGAGTTGTTAGGGACCAATTAGTACTACTTTTTATATCATTTTACTGGTCCCTTTTACCAAGTTTTGATGTAATTACACACTTTTATTCTCACTATTTTGTATAAATGCAATTAGGTTTAATTTATTTTGTTTTGAATAGTTATTTCACATATTTGTTAGTTTTGTAGAATTTTTGGATGAGAAAGCTTTGGATTGCAGCATCATAATATGGAAGATTTTGGATGAAGCTTGCAAAACAAGGAAACTGAGGCAGCTTCAGTTCGCCCCGCGAACAAAGTTCGCCCCGCGAACTGCATGACAGGACCAGTTCGCCCCGCGAACAAAGTTCGCCCCGCGAACCCTGCGAATCCAGCAAACTGATTTTTGGGTCAAAAGTGCTGTTTTGAAGGCCAGCTGTTTTTGCCATTTTGGGTCTGCCTTGGAATTGCTTTTCTACATTGGATTAGAATGACCAATGAAGGAAATGTCAACCCTTTTTGAGAGAAAAATACATTATTCTAGGGCATTCATATTCATTCACACATTGGTGCTGTAGAGCTTTTGTAATAGAGAAACACCAGAGTTTTCTTCTAAATCTTTCTGCTTGGTAACAATGGTGATGAGGAGCTAAACTCCCTTTTGTCAAGATTGGAGGTAGTAGCTATTCTCATCTATCTATGTATTCACTTTGATTTATATATGAGATAAAGATTGTTGATGTATTGGAACTGTTTTTGCTTTACTTTGAAAACCAGATTTGAGTAGTTGTCGAGAGAGATTACTCGAGTTTAGACATAAAACAGATTTTCAAGTAATGAATAAGTTGTAGAGATAGATTTATTCATTACTATTCTTGGATATTGAACATTCAAGGTTACTATATTGATAGTTAGGTGGAGAGATCGTCTAAGGATCAATATAGTAACTATCACGATATCATTTAGACATAAATGACTTTGAGAGGATATTTGAACATCATCAATAATCTTGAATCTAATTATGTATCATAGGGAATCATAGATATTTGAAATAGTGAACTCCAATCTTGCCAAGCTTTTATATTTGTCTAAAACCACTTAATAGTTTATGTTAACATTTATTAACAAGATATTTCTCCAAACAAAACAACCCTGTTACTTTCTAAACTTAACACATTTGAATTATCGAACGGCGGTAATATCACCTAATCTCTGTGGATACGATACAAAAATATTTGCCAAAGATATACTCTTTCAACACATGGTCAGTTGTACCAGCAAAGAATGAAGAAACCCTTTGATAAGAAGGTCAAGCCTCGTGTGTTCCGAGAAGGTGACCTCGTGCTCAAGAAAGTCTTGTCTTTCGCGTCCGATTCTAGGGGAAAGTGGACTCCAAACTATGAAGGTCCATATGTTGTTAAGAGAGCCTTTTCAGGCGGTGCTTTGTTGCTTACAACTATGGATGGGGGAGGATTTCACTCGTCCTGTGATTTCATATTCAGTCAAGAAATACTTCGCCTAAAAATAAAAACAGAATAACTCGCTAAGTTGAAAACCCGAAAGGGCGGCTTAGGAAAAAATGAGCGTCTCGGTGGATTGAAAACCCGAAAGGGCGATCCAGGCAAAAGTTAGAGACATGAAAAAAAAAGAGAATATATATCCCGCTAGTTTGAGTATCTCACCCTGGGGAAATCTAGGCAAAAATTAGGGATTTGGCAAGTAACTGCATCCTGACAAGACTTCGTTCTACAACTATCATCTATCAAAGATTGTCACTCAGTCATTATCAACTGAAGTTTCGAATACAATGGATTCAGAGTTGGTGGAGAAATGGTCATTATGTTCAATGTATCCCTTTTTCCATGTATATCACCAATTTCAAATTTGTAAAGATCCATGGAGTCTCGCCATTTGCGGACTACCATTCTATTAAATAAATTTGAGCCTTTATCCAATTCTTTGCACTCTAATTTGTTTCTGTTTAACAAATGTTTGCATGTTTTAATTAATGAATATCATTGTTTTAAACAAATAAAGTTTTTATAAACTGGTTTAAACAAGATGAACATTCACAATGACTAAAAGGATAATTGGGATGTCCTCAGTGCTTTCCCAAGGATAGTATGATCACCAAAGGGTAAGACATTTGTTCATATTCTGGCATTCTTATACCCTCTTCATCAGCTTTTAGTTGTCTCCCCATCGAGCGTAGAAAGCATAGTACATCATCAGCTTCCTAGAGAGTTTGATATGGGAAGTTTCTCCTTGGTGGCAGTTGGATTAATCTATCTGATTGGATTGTTTTCTCCTAGCAGAATTTGTGGATGTTCATCAAACGCACTCCCGGATAGTTTATTTGTGCATACATGCTTGTTTCCCACACGAAGTTTTTTGCAATCCATAATTGGTTGTATGGTTGATATGTGGATGATCCCTCCTATTCCAGTTCTTGCCTTAATCTATTAGAGACGTGTATCCCTTTATATCAGTCACTAGCATTTGTGTTTTATCAATTATATGGTTGTCATCCCTTGTGTGGACTGACCTAAAATCCCTTATAGATTGATAAAGGTTGATATGCTATTCTACTCACGAGGACTTTGTCTTTCCCCAGCATGAGTAGAAGTTCCCAACGGAGTAAGCATGTGTTCCCTGCAGAGCTATTTTTCTAGATAATTGTCTCCTCAGCAGGAAGTTGTCTAGAGCAATTGATGAAGGGCTTGTTTCCCTTTTCATCCCTAGTATGTCGCTTGTAGATGCATGATTCATTTCCATTTTCTCCAGCCAGGGTAGTTCCCTCGAGAGCATTTGCAGCTTGTCCCCAGTAGGGTTGTCTGATCAGAGTTTGATGTTTGTATCTTCTCTGGGTTTGAAGATTTTCTTCTAGCATTGAGAGTTGGTGTCGAAGATGCTTATTTCCTTCCCCAGTGGATCAAAATGCTATTTCTCCCCTTAGCAGAGTTTCCTCTCCAGCAGATTGAAGGGAGTGATTTGATTGAGGTGCATCTGGTTGGTGGTTGTCCCCCACGGAGGTTTGCATTGTTCCTTGATAAGCTTTCCAGTAGAGTTTCTTCTCCGGCGTATCTTACTATTATTCAACTACCTATCCCCGAGAGAGTTGATGGAAACTCCCCGACAGGTTCTTTTGCATCTTCCTTATGTCAGGATTGTTTGCCCTTGGAAGACTCCTTTGGTGCAAAGTGATGTTTCCTGCAGGTGGAAGCTTTGACTTTCCTCACCCCCAGCTGTGGTCGACGTCTTCCCGTGTTTATTCTTCTTCCGAAGATAATCCCCACCAGAGTTGAGTTCTCTGTTTGGTTATTTTCTTTCGCTACTCCTGAATACATCTTCTTTGTATCCTCAACGAGTGTAGCTTTGGGTTGGGGTTTGATAGCCCTGATGATTTATTTTCATCCTGCTCGGGTTGTGATCAGTCACCATTTATAGTAAGTTTTCATTACTGATCCGACGCAAAACAGAGACATTTGATACACTGTGCAAGCATTTAAGGTACAATTTGAGTAGTTTTACTTCCGTTATGTTATTTACGCATTTTTAATCTTTATTATGTTTTACTTTGTTTATCTTGATTTTATGTGTGGGATAGCTGTGTTTTTGCAAGACAGATCCAGGTAGAAGAACCGGAGAACTCATGACACGACAGTGTGAGAGTCCGATACACAAAAGAGCATAAAACCCCGGTACATGAGGCCTGACATGGCCACCCGTGTCACCTGACACGGGCCGTGTTAGGCAAGGGAAGCAGAAGAAGAAAAATAGTAGCCTAACACAGCCACCCGGGTCAGCTGACACAGGCCGTGTCAGGCAGAAATCCCAACCGTGTTAGGCGTGCCAGGGGCGTGTCAAGAGAAGCAGTAGGCTGACACGGCCACCCGTGTCAGCTGACATGGGCCGTGTCAGCCCAAGCCCAATATTTCCAATTTTCTCGGGCTTTTCATTCTTCGGGCTTTGTGGAGACATCTGTGGACCTGTCCAACTGCTGCTTGGAACTTTCATTATAAAAAGAGGTCTTCTACCAAAGGAAAAATCATCTTGGAATACAGCAAACCACAGTATTGTGAAGCAATCAATTATTACAGAGTTGAAGGAATTTGGAGAGCTTAAGATATTCATGAGCGGGAGCGATTGAAAATCAAAGTCATCCAATTACTTGTAATGTGTAATTTTTATCTTGAATTTTTTTTGAACAATATGAGTAGCTAAACCCCCCCCCCCCCCCCAATGGTAGGGGGGTGTCCCTGATTTAGAATTGTAATGAATTTGAGTTTACATTTGCATTTATAATATTTTATTTACGGTAACCTTTTGATGTGTTTATTGCTTTCTCTTTCAGACCAATTGAGATTGATCTATGGTTATCACTTAGGCTGGACCGCCAGTGATAAGGTTTTCATCAGGTTACTCTGCAGTAGATATCACCTAGGACTAGGGATACCGTGTATGAACCAGAGCATTCTTGATATTATACAGCTTAACTTCACCGTAATTGGCTATGGACATAGGAATTTGGGTAGATTGATTAAAGGTTTTCTCACCAAGGACTTAGGAGAAAATACCCTTGAGAACTGGTAGTAATTGATATTTGTTGATGCAATAGTAACTCAGAGTTGTTACAGGGATAAATCATACACCTTCCCTGACATTGTTCCTTTTTCTCTATAAACCCTTATTTTCATATTTCTTTATTATTTTCTTTTTACACTCAAAAACCCAAATTAATACTTTTTGTTTAATTGAATGATAATTTAAAGTCAATACTAATGTGCAGTCCTTGAGATCGAAATTCGGGGAATTTCCCCTTTATTACTATAAAAGGAAAAATAGTACACTTTCTATTTTCCCGATCAAGTTTTTGGCACCGTTGCCGGGGACTGCCAAAAATATAGAGTTTAATTTTATTTCAATTAAAATTTTTTGCTCTGCAATAAAATTATTTTTCTGTCATTTATAATTTACTAATTTGTGTATGCGAGGAGAACCCTCAGCTGAATTTCTTTTTGATGCAGAGATCGAGAGAACACTTCACAGAAGACGCAGAGAACAAAGAGTGGATTCTACAAAAGAAAGTACCTCGGATCAACCAGAAGTCAAGGAACCAATGGCTGAAGTTCCCCCAATTCCACCTCCTCCACCTCCGGAAAGACTCCTAGGTAACTATGGAGGTGCAAACGCACCGGGTGGTCGACTGACCATTGTTAACCAACCGGTGAATGTGACAAATTTTCAACTGCATCCTAGCACAATCAATCAATTGGAAAGAAAACCTTTCACCGGAAAGGTTAATGAAGATGCCAACAAACACATGCAGAGATTTCTGACCATGCGCACCACCTTGAAAATTGATGGTCACATTGATGAAGCAAAAAAATTAAGAATGTTCCCGTTCACTTTAGCTGAAGACGCGGAAGAATGGTTCTATTCTCTCCCTGCCGGTAGTATCACTTCCTGGGAGGAGATGGAAACTGCATTCTTAAATGAGTACTTTCCAGCATCAGTATTCCTGAGAAAAAGGTATGAAATTCTGAATTTCAAACAGAAGGATAATGAATCATTGGGAGACACCTACAAAAGATTCAAAAGGATCTTAGTCGCGTGTCCCACTCATAATATGGATCAGACAGAACAAATGCAGATGTTCGTTAATAGGCTGAAAATAAAGACAAAACAGTTGATTGATACAGCAGTCGGTGGCTCAACAAATTTCTCAACAACCACTGGTATCAAAAGGATTATAGAAGCAATAGATGCTAATGAGTATCTGGAGCTATATGACAGGTGTACCAGTCATCCAGACGGAGTAATTGATCTTAAAGTAGAGACAAATAAAATCCGTCTGGAAGACACTGTTGCTGCCGAAGTAGACAAAAAGTTGAAATCTATGAATATAGGTACTCAATAGATAGCACAGGTTCAGCCAGCTCAGGCAAGTACTTGTGAAATCTGTAATGGACCTCATCACACAGTCTATTGCTTTGCGACTCCCCAACAAATTAAAGAGATCAAATTCTTGAAGCAGAATAATCCCTACTCTAATACTTACAACCCAGGGTGGAAGAATCATCCAAACTTCTCTTGGAAAGATCAGAGAGGGAATGTTCCGCAACAAGGTACATGGCAATATCATACTCAGTATCAGCAACAACAACAACAACAACAGGCACCTAAAAAGGCTGAATGGGAGATTGCCATTGAAAAGTTGGCAGCCCACAGTATACAGTTTCAAGAAGAAACAAGGACTAATCAGAAAAACACCACAGCCTCCATCAAAAATCTTGAAGTTCAGATGGGACAGATAGCACAACAGATGGCATCAAACTCTCAAGCCCCTGGAACCCTACCTAGTGGTACGGTGACAAATCTGCGGGAACATAACATTGTTAACGCTGTCACAACCCGAAGTGGAAAGTCAACCGAGGTAAATGATATAGAAGAAGACGGATAAATAGAGGTGTATTTAGAAATCAAGGAAACAGAAGTCCAAGATGAAGAAGCAATACCACCTCCTGTCCAGGATAAGGAAAAGGTTCCTAAACCCATAATCAAACTTCCTTACCCTCCACGACAGAAGAAGAAAAATCAACATGAGAAGAATTTCGAGAAATTTCTGGAGATGTTCAAGAAACTCGAAATCAATATCCCTTTTTTTGAAGCATTGGAACAAATGCCAATATATGCCAAGTTCATGAAAGACATCATTTCCAAGAAGCGGTCCATTGATACTGAACCGATCATCCTGACTGAAACATGCAGTGCCGTTCTCCAAGGCATGAAAATACCAGTGAAAAAGAAAGACAGGGGATCAGTTACTATTCCTTGCACTATTGGTGATCGAAAATTCAAGAAGGCTCTGATTGACTTAGGAGCGAGTGTAAGTTTGATGCCACTGTCCATCTGTTCAAGATACTCGAATGACCCTTCAGTTTGCGGATCGCTCTGTCCGGCGACCCTATGGTATTGTGGAAGATGTTCTTGTAAAAATTGACAAGTTTGTCTTCCCAGTCGACTTCGTCATTTTGGAAATGCCGGAGGATGAGGAGATCCCTCTCATATTGGGAAGACCTTTCTTGGAAACAGGACGATGTATGATAGATATTGAGGAAGGAACTATGACCCTCAAGGTCTATGATGAAGAGTTAAAAATAGATGTGAGGAATACCATGCAATACAAAGATGATGTCGGCACAAGCAACACTATAGAGATAATCGACCAAGTAATTGCTCAAGAAAATGACCAGCAAAGACCCCGGTCACCTCTAAACCGGGTCTTAAGCTTATCCATTTTTGAAAGTAATAAAGATGAAGAAGAATCTGAGGTGCTTGCTCTAATGGAGAAACAACCTGAATGGATTAGATCTAGACCACACAGGTGGGAAGATCTAAGACCACCACCATCCGATGCCACTGAAGAACCCAAAAAGGGGTGAATCTGAAGCAGTTGCCAACAAATCTGAAGTATGTATTTCTAGACACCGAAGAAAAATGCCCAGCCATCATTAATGCTAGTCTATAGAGTGTCCAAGAAGCAAAGCTCATTCAAGTGCTAAAAAAATACAAAAGTGCAATCGGATGGCCCATTGAGGACTTAAAAGGTATAAGCCCTACTGTTTGCATGCACAAGATCTTAATGGAGGATGACCACAAACCGGTAGTGCAACCGCAACGAAGACTTAACCCAGCCATGAAAGAAGTGGTGTGCAAAGAGGTTGTAAAACTCTTGGATGCGGGCCTGATCTACCATATCTCCGATTGCTCCTGGGTAAGTCCAGTCCACGTGGTACCAAAGAAAGGGGGCACAACGGTAATAAAGAATGAGTTGATTCCAACCCGCACTGTTACAGGTTGGAGAGTGTGCATCGATTACAGAAGGCTAAACGTGGCAACAAGGAAGGATCACTTACCGTTACCATTCATTGATCAAATGTTGGAAAGGTTAGCAGGGCACGATTACTATTGTTTCCTAGACGATTATTCAGGGTACAACCAGATTGCGGTTGCCCCTGAAGACCAAGAGAAGACGACATTCACATGCCCCTATGGTATTTTCTCTTATAGAAGAATGCCAGTTGGCTTGTGCAACGCACCGGCCACATTTCAAAGGTGTATGACTTCTATTTTTGCTGACATGCTCGAAAAGTATATGGAAGTATTTATGGATGACTTCTCGGTCTTCGGTTCTTCAATTGATAACTGTTTGACTAACCTGTCACTTGTTTTAGAAAGATGCCAGCAAACAAATTTGATCCTGAATTGGGAAAAATGCCACTTCATGGTTCAGGAAGGAATAGTTTTGGGACACAAGATCTCTAACAAGGGTATCAAAGTGGATATAGCAAAAGTAGAGGTAATAGCAAACTTACCACCACCAGTAAATGAAAAAGGCATCCGAAGCTTCTAAGGACATGCGGGTTTCTACCACAGGTTCATAAAAGATTTCTCCAAGATTGCCAAACCATTGACTAGTCTGTTGGTAAAAGATACTCCGTTCTTATTTGACAAAGAATACAGGAAAACCTTCGAGACCTTGAAGAAGGAGCTGGTGTCAGCACCCATAGTTATTGCCCCAGATTGGTCTCTTCCTTTTGAGATAATGTGTGATGCAAGTGATAACGCAGTGGGGGCGGTACTAGGGCAACGCAAGGAGAAGCTCTTGCATGTGATCTACTATGCGAGCCATGTACTCAACCCTGCTCAAATGAACTATGCAACCACAAAAAAAGAACTCTTGGCGGTGGTATACGCTTTTGACAAATTCAGATCCTATCTGCTAGGATCAAAGGTAATTATTTATACTGACCATGCTGCTTTGAAATATCTTTCTGCAAAACAGGAATCCAAGCCAAGGCTGCTGCGATGGAGCCTCCTCTTAGAGGAATTCGATTTGGAAATCAGAGATAAAAAGGGTAGTGAAAACAATGTTGTTGATCACTTGTCTCGGATGACTCCGATTCAAGAAACAGAAGAATCACACCCCATCAGAGATGAGTTCACGGGCGAACGCATTCTAGCCGTTACGCATATCCCATGGTTCGCCGATTACGCGAACTTTGTGCTAGGTGGACTGATACCTGATGACTTTGACTCTAACAAACGAAAAAAGTTTTTGCATGATTGCAGGTTCTATGTATTGGACGATCCATTCCTTTACAAAAAGGGATTAGATGGTCTAGTCAGGAGATGTGTTCCAGAGGAAGAGCAGAGGGACATCTTAAAAGCTTGTCATAACTCCGACTATGGAGTACATTCCAGTGGAGACAGAACCGCAGCCAAAGTCCTCCAATCTGGATTGTACTGGCCCACACTATTCAAAGATACCCAAGCAGTGGTAAAGGAGTGCGACCGATGTCAAAGAACAGGAAACATATCTAAAAGAAATCAGATGCCTCAGAATGCCATGTTAGAGGTCGAACTGCTCGATGTATGGGGGATAGATTTTATGGGACCCTTTCCACCTTCCTTTGGGAAGCAGTACATTCTAGTTACAGTGAACTATCTGTCCAAATGGGTGGAAGCAGTTGCACTATCCACGAATGATGCAAAGGTGGTGATCAACTTCCTCAAGAATTGTATCTTCGCACGGTTTGGGGTACCAAGAGCACTTATTAGTGACGAAGGTACCCACTTCCTAAATAAATTGATGGAAACCCTACTGCGGAAATACAATGTCAAGCACTGAATCGCCACTCCATACCACCCCGAGACCAGTGGACAGGTTGAGGTATCCAATCGGTAGATCAAGCAAATCCTAGAAAAAACTGTCAGTGCCTCTAGAAAGGATTGGTCAAGCAAACTCGATGACGCACTCTGGGCATACCGAACAACGTTTAAAACACCGATAGGTATGTCCCCTTATCAGTTAGTCTATGGTAAAGCTTGTCACCTGCCACTTGAACTTGAGCATAGGGCATTCTGGGCCACCAAATTCCTCAACTATGATCTGGCCAAAGCGGGACAATCTAGGATCCTTCAATTACAAGAGCTGGAAGAGTTCAGGAATCGAGCGTATGAGAATGCCAAGATATACAAAGAACAAACCAAAACCTGGCATGATAGGCGCATACAGAAGAAAGACCTTCAGGAAGGACAACTGGTATTATTATTCAACTCAAGGTTGAAACTCTTCCCTGGGAAACTGAGGTCCCCCGATGGTCGGGACCCTTTGAGATACAAAAGGTATATTCCCATGGAGCCATTGAACTGAGAAATCTAGCGAACGGAGACACATTCAAGGTAAATGGGCAGAGAGTGAAACCTTACATACAAGACCAGGAGGATGGTCCTATAGAAAAAATTTGTCTCACCTAAGCAGACAACGAACCGTCGAGCCATGCGACGTTAAACGAAGCGCTTCGTGGGAGGCAACCCACGCTCTTGAATTCTAATAAGTGTTTGTGTCTGTAGGTATACAGGGGTTCTACAAGGAGGAGCCAGAAGAACCAACGTTGAGCTGACAAGAAAACCTAAAAACGGCCACAAGGACAGCCTAACCCGGCCACCCGTGTCAGCTAACACGGGCCGTGTCAGGAGCACTGAAGGAAATTCTGTTTGAGGTTTGGCAAAATAGTGGCCTGACACGGCCGGCCGTGTCAGCTGACACGGCCCGTGTCAGGACCACTGTAAAAACAGTTGGAGAAAATGGTTAACAAGAGCCTGACACGGCCACCCGTGTCAGCTGACACGGCCGTGTCAAGCGTGCGAAATTTTTGAATTTTTTTTGAAAATTTTAAATTTTCGTGGGCCTCACCCACTTAAACCACTCATAACCATATTTTCTCCTTAATCACTCATCATTATCAGATTTTTTCATAACTTTTCATCACTCTCTCTCATACTTTTTCATCTTCTTCTCCCACTCTCCCACAAACTCCATTAAAACTCACTCTCCTCACCACCCAAAACCCTACATGCAACCAAGCTCCACTCACCTATAGCCCAAACACCCTTCACAAATATTTCTCACCTCGCCGTCCCGGTCGCAACCACGGTTTTAGAATTTTCTAACTCAAAAGTTCAGAATTTTGCTATTTTTGCAGGTCCAAAATGTCCTCAAACATAATTCTTACCCGAAAGCAACAACGTGCGGAGATGGCAAAGTCCCAGAAGCGCCTGAGCCGGAATCCTAACCCCCACAATATTGTGTTTGACAACCCGGAGCAAGAGCGACGTTACCAAATTCACCGGAAACGCAAGCTCACGCCGACCAGGTATATGTGTGAGAAGACTCTGACCGATCTAGGGCTGAAAATTGAGGTAGACCGCATGTTCCACATTTTGGGCATGCTCAAATTTATGAGTTTGGAGGCGCCGACCTACGTACGCATTACTCTCGAGTTCCTCAGCACTCTAGAGTTCCAGTTGGAAAAGCGTTGGGTCAATACAACCAGGTATTATTTTGGAACCTTACGTTTCCAATTGTTTAACAATTATCATGAGTTGTCTGTTGAGGAGTTAGCTGCGATACTCCGACTCCCGCTTAATGGACCCGGAGCGGTCCCAAACGGGTTTTCTCCTAAGGATTTATGGATCACCATAACCGGGAGGACGTATTACTCCTCCAAAGGTGCGAAAGCCTCGGGCATCCAGAATCTCTGTTTCAGGTACACCCAAAAAGGTCTAGCCTACACATTGTTCGATAGAGGCGACAACACTGGAGTAGCTACTCAGAGAGAGCTATTTTTCATGTACTCGATGACTCAAAACAAGACCATTAATGTAGCTGCCTTTGCAGCAGACTACCTAGGGGGAGTCGGTCGAGCAAACTCCAGAGGCATTTCCGTGGGAGGTATGATCCCCCAAATTGCATTGCATTTCGGGTATCAGGCTGTTTTACTCGAGGACACGCCAATTGCAGGTAATATAAAAATTGACATGTCTGCTCTGATTGCCCAAGGTATGATTGCGGTTACCCCTACCTACTATTCCGTCCTTATTCATAAAAGGTTTATCATCGCTCTTCCGGATCCGGACAGAGTTGCTATCACTGACTGTGCGAATTGGTTATATGTGAGTGCCGATCCCGATGCGGATGAAGGC